>NW_009650072.1:504356-552612 GCF_000708025.1 Charadrius vociferus | reverse complement strand
GGCGGGCAGGGTGGCCGCCCCGCGGGGCTCCCGCGGGCGAGTGCGTGTGTGTGTGTGAACGGGGGGTTCCCCCAGGAACGTCTGTACGGCCCTGGGAGGAGCGAGAAGGGAGCTGGAGCTCAAGTTAAAAATCTGGCCCGGGTGCCTTGTTCTGCTCAGCCCCTCTCCTGTCTGGAGGAGGGAGGCTGCTTTTGGCTCCCTCTGGATCTTGTGTAAGCAGTCTGGGAGGGTGGAAGTTGGAATATCAATAGCTGCTTGGAGAGAAACATTTGTCCACCCGTAAGACTGCAGTCCAGTTTTGTTTGTGCTCCCCAAGAAGTAAATTTCCAGGATGTAAGCAGACAGTGAAGGTTCTGACTTTCCTGAATAAGGAGTCCGACCAAGACACTACATATGCTCTGGCACGTTTTCTACAGAAATGTTGTAAGATGAGGGGAAAAAATTGCTCATGTAGCTCAGAAGGACTTGTGTGAACACTGAGACGTGTGTGACTACTGAGACCAAAACCAGACTCTTTGGCAAAAGACGCACAGTAATTTGATTCAGAGGAGTTCTGACCCGTTCTGGTTTGCAGGGAAGAACGTCACCACAAATATTAGGACTAGCAGCCTTGCTCTTCAACAACTGCAGCTTTTTATTTTGGTTAAGTGTGTTCAGATATTTTTCTGGGATCTATGAAGAATGGCAGTGCTGCTCCAAAAAGGAGCCTTGTTCCTCCAGCGTAACTTTATTTGGCAAGCTTTCGTTTGTCCCTGTTTCCTACTATTGGTTGGCAGTTGTTAAATGTTTGTCCACAGAAACATTATCCCTCTCTTCCTCTGTTGACTCATGTCTCCTCTCTTCCCAAGCGAGTTTAGGGGAGCCATTTATTAAAGCAGAGTGTTCTGATCACAGAGGCTGGTCTCTGGCTGTGGCTTAAACTAGAGTTCACTGGGATTGGAGAAGGCTTTGTGAGAAGAACTGTGTAGAGTTGCTCTTAAAGAAGTGCTGTGTTGCAGTACTTTTTGATTGTCCTAGTATATTTTTTTTTTCATTAAAAATACTTTCCTGTAGAAAACATTAGTTAAGGAATTCAAGTTTCTTTTTCAGCTTTTTAACAAGTTTAACATCCCTTCTTTGCATTTTTTGGGGGGTGGCGGTGTCCATAATTCAATATGGTGTTACACAGCTGGTCATATCATAAAATCCTTTGGCCAGCGGCTTGCTATTCATGCTGTGAACCCTTTGAAGTTTTTGGTAGCTTTTCTATTGGCAGCACTCCCAGATGTAAATAGATGGGTGCCTCTGTAGGGAAGAATTGCCAAACCTTTTGTTCAGCATCTATGGCAGTTTATTTTGAAGTATAGGTAACTTCCTGTGACCTAGCAATGAGACATATATTTTTATGATTTGTTCAGTGCACACTTTTGAAAAAATATAACCTTGTCCTTTCGCTTCCAACTGGAGTACGTGCAGAAATTGTGGATAATTTTATTTGCTTTTCCCCCCCTGAGGTTTATTTTCTACATATACTATAAAACTGTTGTGGAAGCAGGAAAAAGTTATTGTTATACATGAAATATTTTGGGTTTGGAAATTAATAGCATAACTTTATTTTGCTAACCTGTTACTAGATGGACGTGATTACTATTTTGTATTAGAGGTTTTTTAATGTATCTTTTCATTCTGGGTTAGCTCCTTCTGCACCCAGTTAGAGAGAAATGTGAAGTTACAGAAACTTTCCTTAGATGCTGGACTGGTTCTCTTGTTTCTTGTCTTGAATATACTTCAGATGCCATATCTGTCTATGTGTGTGTTGCTTCATCTTGCTTTTCTTCAGGTTTTTTTTGTGTAAAATATAAACTCATCCTATGCTGCAAAGAGCTCAGACAGCATAAGAGCACAGGTACTAGCTAGGAGCTAGGAGTCCAAAGTTTCCTTATTGCAGAAACCGGGTATTAGTGCTTAAGAAAGTGTGAGCCCAGTGATGGTGAAAGAAGGAACCACATGGCACCTTGTTTAGGCCAAAAATTGTGGATTGTTAGTGACAGTGGTGGTGGGATTTCTTTGAATGTCAGCATCCACAGCTGAGTTTTGTCTACTTTATTGTTGGTAGAGAAGAACAGGGAGATTACAGATGTGGTTGAATGCAGAGGTGCGATGCCAGCTCAATACAGATTGACCAGCACACTTGCTAACGCTTATGTTGTAGTCATATGAACTTAAATGAGATGAATCCCACATTACTGCAATGGTTTACCATGTCTTTCAGAGTAAGTGAAGGACAAAGGGTATCAAATACCACTCAGTTTGCTCAGTTGTTTAAACAGTATGGTTTTCCTCCATAGCATTTTTTTTGTACATTATTTACATGAGTTGTATGTACTTATAAGTAACTCAGTCTCTTGAAGCTTTTAACATGCGAGTTGTTTTCATTAGTTAGTAGGTCCAAGTCCTCCTAGTTGCTGGGTGCCAAATAGTGTCTGTGTCACACACTAGTAATAACAGCTGCTGTAGGAAAAATCAGTACAGGGAGGAAACAAGGAGGGAACTGTGAGGAAGCAAAAAGGCTTCACAAGAAGAAGCAGCAGCCCTGAGAACCTGAGAAGAGTTAAAAGAGCATGGGGAAAGACAACTGAACCAGAAAGGGGGGAAGAATCTAACAAAAGCAACAGATGTGCTCTCAACCCTTCTAATTAATTTTTTATGAAAACTACTGTTAGGTTTATTTCTCTT
The DNA here is from genome assembly GCF_000708025.1 of Charadrius vociferus. Classification (NCBI taxonomy): domain Eukaryota; kingdom Metazoa; phylum Chordata; class Aves; order Charadriiformes; family Charadriidae; genus Charadrius; species Charadrius vociferus. The sequence goes on along the minus strand of NW_009650072.1, from coordinate 549,897 downwards.
TCAAATTATTAATGATTCAGCTATGAAGAACTCTGGAGATGCTTGTATCTTTCATCATATGGGTTAGTAAACTGTGTTTAACACTTCAGGGATGGGTCCAAGACTACACACTTGTAATGATTAAAAAAAAAATTAAAATACCATTAGGAAAGTGTCATCTCTACTTTAAATTCACCATAGCATAGCTGAGATGAAGTTATGTGTCTTCCTTAGCATAGTGTTTAATTAGGGCTTTTGTTTCACTTCAGATGTTTTGGCAATATGTTAATCTCATTTTTTTCCTCTCCTGTAATGAATTGTGTAATTATTTAGCCCATGGTTAGTGAGGGAAAAAATCAAAATGGATGCAGTTTTCCTGTTTTTTTGTTTGTTGTTTTGTTTTCTAAAAGTTGGTGGTTCTGGAGAGAAGTAGAAGAGGAAAGGGGAAAAAGTACAGTGAAAAAACTTGGAATATTATTCTACTTTTTAACATTAATTGTTCAAGTTTTTTGCGAGGCAGCTGATTACTGTTAGCTTCCTTGCAGAGATGTGCTTTTTACTGGCCTCAAGCAGCACAAGTGGAAGGAAGACTCAGCTACATGAGAGATCTCCCCTCTTTGGTCCCACTGGGTAACTAAGTTGGCCATAAGCGTTCTTCAGAGCCACATGCTGATGAATTCAGGACACAATGTTCACTGCCTGTGCCAGTGCTTGAATCCTGATTCAGATGCTCGACTGCAGCTCAGAACTGCAGCGCGTTTGCTGTGCCATGGCACTTCGTGTCCTGTGCAGGCGATTTTCAGAGATGACTACTCATGCAGCTTCGTAATCGGTGTGTTTCTTTTTAAGCCTCCAGTAAAACAGAGTCCCTCTGGGATAGTTGACTAATAATTGGTGATACGATGTCAGGAAACAGGAATGATGTGGGCTACAGAGTTGTGATGTCATTGTGTAATGACTTCTGATAAAGTACAGTATGGTTTATATGTACACATAGTCCAGGATGAGTGTGGGAATAGATAACTGAAAACTCCTCTTTCTCATAAGAACGTCCCTTCTTACAGCAATGTGCAGGATTTATTTGGATACCAACTGAAAAAATAAAACAGCCAATCCCACTCTTTTTGGGTAGGTGTGGCACTGGCATTACTGACAAAGTGGAATTTTTATGGGTACTTTTCTAGAGTGTAGTAATTTGTTTTCCGTGATAGTGTGATAATGATTGCTACAGTCAGCTAAATTAGCAAGTTTGTCTTGGGATCCTGGAGGGTGCTTATATATTTTTACATACAGCACTTACAAGTTTTTGAAAAATTAAATTCCTACTGTTCCTTACATAATTCATAGCAAGATCAGAAAGAAACCAGGTGAATTCTGACATTGGATTCTGTTTTTTAAGTGATCATGCAAAGTCGTCTTAAATGTGTTCATGAAATGGGGCATAGGTGGGTGGAAGCAGAGTGTGTTTGGTGTGGCTGCCTCTTCTCCACTGCCTTGACTCTCCTTGCTGAAGATAGCTGTTGTCTGTGATGCTTGTGTGTATTGACAGGACTAAAGCAAATATTTAAAAAATCAATCTTGTTTTATCCTTATTTAGGTAGAAGCATTTTTCAGTAATTTATTCTGGTCTACAGTATTAGAAAGTAATTAGGAAGAGCTAATCTGATTAATGTCTGAGTACAGGCAGAAGAGAAGGGACGGAGGGCAGTGTGCAGGGAAGGGGCTTATAGGCAAAATGCTCTTCAGAACCATGCCAGCTATTTTTATCCTGTTCTTTTTCTTTCTCCTTCCCACAACTTTCCATTGTACCAAAATAGTTCAAAATGTTTATGGTTCTGGGTAACTGACATCACTAATTGTCATGCTGTGTCTTGCCGCATATTTCTGTACAGGAGCTGATTCCTTGTTCATTGACAGCCTTTTGGGATTCTCACCCAGCTACTCAGAAAGGACTGTTACTACTATGGGGCAGTAACATCTTGTGCTTTGGAAAGGTGTGACCAGGCAGGTGGGGCTTTGTGGTAGCTCTTCTGTGCATATGAAAGCACAGATATGCTTTTGGAGATGCTTCTTCAACACGAGTGTCCTGTCCTTGGGACAGAGCAGGTTGCAGTGGAGGTAGGTCTGAGTGGTATTGCCAGCCTAGTGGACTCATCCGGCTGGGATGTACCCTCCGGAGGGGTGGCTCTCCCTTCTTGCGCAGATGGGTGTTCTCCAGCATACGCAGGTAGCAAAGTGTCTTCTTGGTGGTAGTGGCAGCAAAACTTGTAGGGCTCTGCTTGCTGTTCAGCCCCACTATGAGTTGTCAGATATTTCTGCCAAAGCCATTCAGCAACTTGGTCTCCTCCTAAAGCTCAGGACTTGATGCTGTGTCTCACTGGTGGTCCAGTGAGCCGTGCACTTCTCCATTTCTTTGGGATAGTTGTCCGTTTGTTCACTTGTATTCGCCACAGGAGCACCATGACCCTGGTGCATTTATGAAAGTTGGTGAACCACGTACAATGTATTAACTTAATGAAGAAGTCAGTGTCAGAGGTAGTTAAAACATTGAGCTGTATTTTGGTTACGTGTTCTACATCCTGTGAAGTGATAGCCAGAAGGAGAGGACTGCTAAAATTCTTCTTTGTGTTGAAATAACCCTGTGAGGTGTCTCCAGAGCTAGCATAGGAAGGGCACTTGCCCCAAGGTTTAACAGCATTTTTCTCTGTTTTGGGGCAAAAGTATGCTTTTCTCTGAAGATCCCTCCTGGACACGTTAAGAAGAATAGATTTGATTGTAATGTCAAACTTCTGAAATTATTCACCCTTCTTTTATCTTGTTTCCTTGGTATGCATCTGTTTTATTATAGGACTTGCTCCAGATTTTACCTGCTTGTTTCTGCCTGGAAGATGATTTCAGTTTATATACGCGCAAAGTATGAGCATGCAACATTCATCCTTCTAGGAGCTGACTGCAATTCCTGGTTTGCCTCTTGCTTCCTGTGTTGAAATAGCCCATTTTTCTGGTGCTGTTCTTTATGGTGAAAGTATCTACTTCACAATTAATTTCTATCTGCTGTTCTCTGGTATCTCAAACCATCTGTGCACTTCAAGGTCTTTACCAAGTAAGTTTGTAGGAGAAAAAAAAGTCCTCTGTAGAAGAGCTCTTCTTTTTCCATTCTTGATGATCTTTGCTGAAGTGATGTGTTAGGAATGCAGTCTCCCACCAGTTGTTGCCCTGTCTCTAAGATGGTTAAGTCAAAATGTATCCATTCCCCTATCATAAATCTTTCTCTGTGACTACACCAAAACTGAGTTTGATAAAGTGTGCTTTTGCTGAGGGGGGGGTTCTAATCCTTTTTCTTAATCCCTGATTCTGTGGGGCTCAACGGAATCTTAACTAAGACTTCAGCAAACTGCTGTTAGAGAAGATGAGATGTTACTTTTCTTCTAAGAGCTGTCAGCACCTAGTCTCTGGAAAGAGAAGGGTACTGGACATATGGATTAACCTTGTCTTCCAGCTTGCTGAAGAAAAAAACCACTTCTTGGAGTAAATGGAGTCCATTAACACTGGAGTTAGGTTGTTTGAGCTTGTCAGAAAATGCTGCTCTTTTAATTTTCCAAGTTGATTTCTGTCTGGTACTGAAATAAGTTTAGAAGTGCTTTTGCTCAGACAGTATGGACTGGTGATAGCAGATGCTCCCCAGGTGAAAGGAACATTGTGGAGGTCTGTGTAATTCCTTTTATTTTTAAAAAAGGAAGAATCAGCAGCAAGCACAGCTGTCCTCAGAAAGGCAAGTAGTGACAGAACACAATATTAAAACTCTTAGGACAGCATAATTCCTGAAAAAAATAATCTCAGTACACCATACAAAGTACATGGAGTTAATGAAGAAAGAAGGCTTGGGCTTCTTCATGGTGAGCTGTGAAAATTCACATACAGGAGAGATGACGTTAGGTGCCCATTGTAGCTCCACTCACACTCCAGACGCTTACCCAAATCTGCTCTTCAGACCAATGTGACCACAGATCCCTGATTCACAACACCAAAGCCTTACAGGGGTGAGTGCTGATAATCAGTGGGATGCATTTGGCAAGACAGGGGAAAGGAAATTGTGATAAACTAGGTTTTGCTGATTCTTCATTATACAAAGTCCTCAGTTTTGATGCAACTGCCTTATTTCTTCAGTAGAAACCTGTGCAGGGAAAAGATAAAGTTGAGGTCTTGAGACCACCATCTGTGTGGGACAGAAGGGAAACTGTATTCTGTCTCAACTGAAATATTTATTTTTCAGCATACAAAGCTTTTTTCATGTCTAGGTACGTCATTCAAATACATAGAAAATTTGGATTGTGGACGGTTTTTGTTTTGTTTTGTTTTAAAAATCCACACATTTTATTTAGTATTCGAGCTAACTAATCTGTTAAGTGATTTCAGTTGCAAGCTTTTTGAGGATTCCTGTTGATTTTTAAGTAGAGACTTAAATACTGAGAAGAAACTGGATCGCCCAATAATGATAGTAAACTACTGTCTTGAGAGAGACTTCACTGGTTAGGGACCATCTTTCATTTCTTCGCAGTGAAACTACTAGTGCAGCTATACACCACTAGTATGGTTACATCTCTGTGAAACCAGTATGAACTGTCGGTTGCTGCCAGGAATTGAAACAGGGCTTCTCAGGCGAGCAATGCAGGCTGTATTTGAAGAGAGTTAGCTGGTCATAACCATCCCTTGTTTCGAGGTGTGATGTTGAGTTGCAAAAGCCAGTGTAAAAGCACAACTTCACATTGTGTTTTGACGAAGAATCCTAGATGTCGGTCTCTGCTTGTGTGAACTGATTAATTGCAAATCCACATGAACGGTTAAAGATACTGCTTGTCATTTGCACGTGCAGCCAAGGGAATGAAACAAATTCAGTGCACAACTATGCATCTAATTTTAATACTTATTTTTGAAAATTACTAGTCTTCCTTAACCAACTTCTTGGCTGCACTTTCAGCATTTAATTAAAAGGATGAATTTGTTTTTCAGCAAGCCCTTGGAGGTAGCACTGCAAGTTTGAATATATGTTTTTGGGGTTTTCTGATTGCTAATGGATCAGTATGTACCTGTAAAGGTGCTTCTGCTTAAGCTTTTCGGTCTTCCCTTGGTGTATCCTGAAAAGTAATAAATTAGGGTTGGGAATCACTGCTGTCTAATGAGCTAATTAACAGTGGCTGATCTAACTGTACCAGTAATTAAATGATTATCCATCCTACTATTTTTTTCAATCAGTCATTCAAATATTCTTTAATTTGACCCATGATTCCATACAGTTTGTATTTTAAATAGATTTTTCTTCCTCCATTGTACAGAAAGCAAAACTTTAAAGTGCTGTTTTCTAGGAAATACTGAAACAGCTGTGCTGTTGATGACAAAACTGAACAAAGAGCATTGCATCATTCTGTCGCAAAGTTTAAAAATTAACTACATGGTTAGATTAGTGAATGTTTTGTATATACCATTTGTTAATGAAAGTTACTTAACAAAGATAATGCTTTGATTCCTTTTACCTTCAACTCTCTCTTACCCTGTAAGGAGACACAGTTCCTGCCTTCTAACTATGGATTTCAGGTTTTTTGTTTAACAAGATAGTTCATACTAAGACTGAAAGGCACCGTTTGACATCACAGGATCTCATCTTGGGCATGCCAGGAGAGGTGGGACTTCCCTGAACTAACTTTGGTTTAAATTAAAGCCAAAATATTAAGAAAAGAAAAAGATCCATTTTTGATCTTCAAAGGTGCCATTGAGAGAGAACTGACCTTGACCCATGGTCATTTCTGGTAAATAAATATGCTTCTTAGTTAAAATGCTGTAGTTAATTTTCAGTGTAAGAGATGAGTTTGTGGAGCTTGATACAGTGGCTGAAAACTTCAGGTGGGGCTGTTTCTTCACATTGGTGTTTCTTTGCCCAACCTGTTCAATAACTAATGACTGAGTAGGTAATTGAATTCCTCACAGCTGCATGTCTCCATGCAACAAGATGCACATGTGTGTGCTAGTACAAATGCTTTAAAAGTGAGTTTACAGGTGCAGGCATGCAAAATTGCTTATGAATAGTGAAAACAACTTCATTTTTTCCTATGCTAGATATGTAATTGAGTTTATATTGTTTACTGAAGCTTCTACAAAAAAGCCAATATGTTTAAAGTTAAGATGTTACCTGTGTTTGTATGTACAGGCTCAGTTCTGGTGAGCCCTAGCGCTTTTCTGTCCTATTAAACCACACTTGTTAGATGTAAACCAGGTTGCATTTATGTGAAGGATTCAGCTGTTGCAGTCCTGCCTACTGTGTGATTATATATAGATGACGTTTCCAAAGGTGGAACTGTAGTAGCAAGGCAGGTGATGAATTTGTTTTCACTCTCTTCCTGACAAAAACCAACTAACTTATCCATCCAATGCAAGACACTTTTTGTGCCTAAATAGTTGTAATTTGCCCGTTCCTGCCAGAAGTAAAAAAGACAGTCCTTTACTGTTTCTTGCCTCTGGGGAGCCGAGCAGGGAGACAACAGCTATGACTGAGCTCAGCTGCAAGCTGACATGTTGCACCATGCTGAAAAATATTTATCTATTGAGAGTGCAGACTCTGGGAGTGAGTATTCTCATTAACTGTTTGGGGACTGTCATGCAGTCCATATTGCCTTCCTTCATACTGCACAATATAATTATATATTTTTTTAAATTTTTTGTAGACCTTTAAAAGTTGAGAATTGTAACATTCAGATTATAAGTACATTAGACATTATATGTACCTGGCCTCCAGAACATAGTATGTCGGTAAGGTGGTGAGCTTGACCTGCATATCTAACATATTTCTTTTGCTGCAGGTTTTCTTTAGGCTACAGTAGTACTTAAAACGAGTTAGTATTGTTACATATTTTTTTTTTTTTTGCTATAAAGAGAGTTTACAAGGCAAAAAGGCAGTGAGGAAACTAAAACACTTCTTACAAAGACAAACCTGTCTGAACCCTGGTAGTCTCTCAGCAGAGCAGACTGTCTGCCTTTGTATATCTTGGGCTATATAGCAAGAAGTCTGACTGCTGAAGCCACGTTGCCATGGTGAAATAATTCCCAGCAATTAAAGCACAGTTCTATCCTGAAGAGCAACTCTGTGCAAGCTACGTTGTGAAATCCTGTATTTACGAGGCCATGAGGTTTCCAAATCAAATTTGCTTGGTTTAGAAATAAAAAGATAGCTTTGCAATCCGCCAGCTCTACAAACTGGGTTGGAAGATAACAAGCAGTGTCTTCAGTGCTTTTATGTGCCTGGGTGGTGAACTCCCTCCTGACAAAGGTGGACCGAAGTGTACTGCGTGTGCTCTTCTAGAAAGATAACAGGGCTGCATCAGAATAACCAGGAGGAGCAGTTGCTGTCAGAACTTGAATTTAATCACAATGCAGAAGTCAGAATAACTTAAGTGTGTTCTGACAGAATATTGCAGGATAATAAATAAATAAATAAACCACTGCTTAAGTTAACAGACATCTCTGAAAACACACAGGGAATAGATAGATTAAGATGTTTCTGTGTTTTTACTGTAGTACACTTACATCTTTCACTTTTCAGAGTCTAAAAACCTTAGAGATACGGACTTTTTTTGCCAGTTATGTTCTTTTTAGTTTTTACTTGTTCTTTGCAAGCAGTTTTTCTGGCCTCCAAAGTCTCAAATCATGTGTTGAAGAAACACTGTTCTGCATGTTAATAATACTAAATCTAACAAGCCTATATTTGCCTTCCCTGTGAAAAAGGTGTTAAGAGCCACCCCAAAACTTACTTGCTTTCAAATCTTGGTGCAGATCGCTTGTTCTCATGGCTCTGTAGTGTGGGAGATCTCCCCACTGCAGCATGCAGCATCTGTAACAGCACCAGGCTTGGTATCTCTGCCATTGTCTGCTCTGTGTGTTCTAATTAAAGAAATCTAAGGTATACTATAGATCTCTGCCTTGGACTGAAATGTTTTCCAGTATAGAGAAAAAAAACTCTCTGCTAACTTTAAACGGTCCTTAGAGAGCCAGTTCAGACAAAGACATTTACATATGCAGATATCTGGCTAGGTGAAATGAATCCTGTTCATACTCTCTAGCTGCAGTATGGGAGCGTATTTAGCAATGGAAGATGATGAGGAAGCCTTTGTGTTGCTACAATACACATGACATTTTTCCTCTAAGGGAGGCAATGATACAGGAGCATCCTTATCTTGGTATTGTGTGTGGGCCTGATGGGTTTGGAGTAGTGAGTGTTCCTGGGGACTAAAATGGACTGCATGTTAACAAGACAAATCCCAGAACACAGAACTCCAGCCTGTACGTTCAGCTGATAAACTGATGAATGGTTGGGCAGAGATGCCCAGGACAGTTAGTATGGCATGGCCTCTCCTGCCCCTTTGTGCCCTGCACCAGGGTGTGCTCTGAGAGTGCCATTCTGGGGGAGGAAGAGTTGCAAGCAGGGGAGAATATACTATGAGACACCTTCTCAAGCAGGGATTTGCCCTTTGTGCTGAGATTTTGGCTTCCTTTGTCAGAGAGCCAGAGTTTACGTACAATTGGAAACTTAACAACAACAAAAACAAATCCCAAAACCACCACCCACCCCATGTCTGTCACAGGCTCAGGACTTGGGCACCTATGACACAGTGTTCTGCTGTATGGTTTGTTCTAAGCATTGGATAAATTAATTGTTGCAACACTGTTCATCTATGACCTACTGAACCTCTCCTACCACAGACCTAATTTGGCTTCACATAGAGCTCTTAAAAATAAACATTAGGAAAGATTTGTGTCCTTTTTCTTCCCTAATCCCCAAATTACCAAAAATCTGGACTGGTGTTAAATCACTTAGGAAAAGAATCTTGGCACCATGTTGGCACCTCCTGGTTTGGATATAAGAGCTTTTTGGCACAAAGGTAAAAGACAACATTTCAAAACGAAGAACAACAGGGTATTTGCTTGGGTAAGGTAATTTTCTGTGTTTCTACTAGTGAATGGTTGCTTTTAAATTGCATCACTGGCTCCTAGAAATAATCTGTTTGTCTCCCATCTGACATGGCTTCCCTCATGTTCTTAGGGATCTGTCCCGCTCAGCCCCTCCCAGCTGTGTTGACTGGCAGGGAACCTGGACCAGTGCAGGTATTATACAGTTAGAAGACCCTCCCCAAAGGTAATCAGAGAGGCTGGATACCTCCTCTCAGTCTAGGGGAGGAGTTCTGGTGGGTACGCCCAGAGAAGAAAGGAAACTCTAGTCCAGTGTGTTTTACCACAAGAATGCACTCTGTGCATTTTTGTTGCATTAACTGAGCTCTTTGCCTGCCTGGCGTTGCCTCTGTAGCCATTCTTCCCAGAGCTGCATTGAAGAGAAGATGGGGGATGCTGAGCAGAAGAGAAGGAGCAGCAGTGGTACCTGGCCACCAGCAAATACCCGGGAGTTTCAGCATTGTACTTTGAAAGGCAGTTAATATGCAGCTGACATGCCACTATAGAAAAACAGTATGGGAAACACTGAGCTAACACTGGGAGGTGACATGCAAGGGAAGAGAGAAGGAGGGAGAGAAGTAGAATCATAGAGTAATTTAGGTTGGAAAAGGCCTTTAAGGTCATCAAGTCCTAACACTGCCAAGTCCACCACTAAACCATATCCCTCAGTGCTATATCTACACAGCTTTTAAATACCTCTAGGCATGGTGTCAACCACTTCCCTGGGCAGACTGTTCCAATGCTTGACAATTTCTGTGAAGAAATTTTTCCTAATATCCAATCAAAACCTCCCCTGGCACAACTTGAGGCCATTTCCTCTTGTCCTGTCGCTTGTTACCTGGGAAAAGAGCCTGACCCCCACCTCACTACAACCTCCTTTCAGGTAGTTGTAAAGAGTGGTAAGGTCTCCCCTCAGCCTCCTTTTCTCCAGGCTAAACAACCCCAGTTCCCTCAGCTGCTCCTCATAAGGCTTGTGCTCTAGATCCCTCACCAGTTAGGTGGGTCCTACAAAAGGGAATGGAAAAGCCTAATGTACCAGAGAGACATAGTATGTGCAGGTGCCCCATGTTCTCCTTGCTTTGCCAGCAGCGCCAGCTGGAACTTGGTTTGACCCTACAGAATGTTTTGGTCTTTCTGTTGAGAAGCAACATTATGAAATAATGTTATGGCACTTGTCATCCTTAACATGCCTGCCATGCCTTGGCACCGACTGTTTACAGCAGAGCATCCGGAGGCCAAGGAAAGATTCCCTTAAAAGGCAAAGAGCCACTATGAGAATCCAGAAGAAAAAGTTTCCCTGGCATGTAGGGTACATTCTTCTTTCCTCCTCCTCTTAAATAAACTATTAGTAACTTTTAAAAACAGAACAAAAATGAAGAAGCAGCGCCAGAAATGCTGCCAAACACATTTTATTCTACGCAGCCCCCTTAGACCTGCGCAGCAGCTGAGCCCTGGAGCTAACCCTGGGCAGGAGGGGGAAGAATGAAACTGAGGTCAGAGGGGTCTGTCAGAGACCTGGGGCGTGAGGAAATCAGAATGGAGACTGTCTTAAAAAGCTTAGTCTCCTTCCCTTCCCCAGGCCCTGGAGAAATGGTCTGACTGCAGCAATCCGTGAACAATTGTACTGTTTGCTGCACTGGGATTTGGGCTTGCTTTCCAGTACCTTACACAGCTTCCCTTCCCATGCTGATGTTCTTTTTGGTTCTTTCCCAATCCTGAACATGTATATGTACATGCAGAATTTGTGTTCTGGGTGTGTTGCCACATGGCATTCTCAGCTAAAGACTTAGCAGTGATCTGGGTTAAAACTGGACATGGGATTGCAGAAAAATCTCCACAGACATACTAATCTTGTACAGGTTTAAAGAAAGAAGGAAATACAAATATCATCTGTTGCTTTTTCTCAAAGGAAGGACAGCTCTACTGATGTTCAAATGAAAGTTGTTATTCCCCTTTTCTTCCTCACTATACAAATAAAGACATTAAATTACCAAGAAGTAATTTTTAAGCTGCCTAGTGCCTCTAAGCTTCCAGTCCTTGTACTTGACTGAGGAGAAAAGACTGTGGGCTGGTGGGGTAGGAAACTGGACGGCATGCAAGAGTTTGTTCATCCTGCAAAACCTGGCATAACCTGCTTCTTCATTGTTCTTAGTGGGAGTTTGTCACTAGGACTCATAAATTTTAGCTGATAAAACTGTTTCCTTCCTGCTGTGAATCAGTTCAGGACTGCCATACTTACGTAGAACACTTCTAACCAGAAATTAACTGATAACTTCTTTCCAGTAAAGTGTCACAGAAAAAACCAGAAAGGTAACAAGTAGATTTGTGAGCAGCTAACCTGGTTTTCCTTACAAAGCTATAGCCTTCCATGGATGGCTGAAATCTTTGGGTTTTCCATAGAATCATTTTTGTTGGAGAGACCTTTAAGATTATCAAGCTCAACCATTAACCTAGCACTGCCAAGTTACCATTAAACCATGTCCCTCAGCACTACATCTGCATGGCTTTTAAATACCTCCAGGGATGGCAACTCAACCACTTCCCTGGGCAGCCTGTTCCAATGCTTGACAACCCCTTCTGTGAAGACATTTTTCCTAATATCCAATCTAAACCTTTTCACCTGCAAAGGGAGTACATTAGAGGGAGAGAGCTTGCACATTACAATTTTTTACCTTAATGTGTTTTATTCCCTCTTCTGTTCCGCTCACATCCCATTTGACTCCTTATCCAAAGAAGGGAAGAAGAGAGAAGCTACACCAAAAATATCTAGTATACCCTTAATTTTGAATTCTAAACCCATATTCACTGGAAATTATAAAAGCATGGAAGCGTTCATAAAGATTGGCCTAAAAGACACTGTTAAAATGCTGGCTTCCTGCCTCTCTAATTCTGTGTTGGCTTATGTTTTAAGAAGCTAACCCCTGTCCTCAGATTACCAAGAAAGTAGGTTTTGGCAGGAGCATTTCACTCTGTAGTACTTCATCAGTGGAGGATATTTTAAAACACAACACTTGAAAAAGAAAGGAAAAAAATTACAGCATGAAAATCAAAGGCCGAGATAGTTTTATATATCTGGTAGTTTGGTAGTGTAGAGGTACACCTGGGTGAGATGGAATATGGTGTTGCTGTTGGAGATTGTTAAGTTTTCCACATAAATGTTTTCATTGGGAATGTATCATTTCAACCCCCAAATTTTCCAGATTGTGAACTGTACAAATTATAAAGCACAAACTAGGTTACTTGAAAATAAAAAACTTTAAGCGACTTTTTAAATACTGTTTGATAACATTTCTATGATCATCTTATTTTTTGATCTTCCTTAAAATAGATTTTTCTTTTTGTGCCACTTTTGCATGCGTTGCTATGAATTGTGGGGGCTTTTACTCTTCTCTCACTAACACTGACTGAACACATCACAGCTGGATTGTCACAGTTAAAACACGCTCTCTTCTAAATTTACTGGGGATTGCTAGCATTATATCAGTTAACCTCAGGTAAGAAATAGGGTCAGTTATGAAAAAAATATTAATCACAAAATAAGCATCTTTGTCCTGTAAGATTCATAACCCATGATGATTTTTCATCCCCATAGACCTGAGATGGCTTGTGAGTTTTGAGGTTTGCAAACAGGGAGACAGATTTGCCATGTAAGGCCTGTTGGACCTGTTCTGTCAATTTTCAAATGGAAATCAGTATGTTTGGGACTTGGCTGGAACCTGAAACTGCTGCGTGATCCAGAGGGCACAAAGTGAGTGGAGTTTTGCCTGCAGCTCTGCTCCTCACCACTATAGGTTTTTTTTAATAAATTTTAACTTTTTAAAGTTACTCTTATATCTGGTACTAAAACCACTTCAATATGCCCCATTAAAAAGAGAAAAGCCACTGATTATTTGTATTTAAAAAAGAAAAAATAAACAGCCACTCACCTCAAGGGTAGTTAGTTGGGTGTGAAGGGTAGGAGATGGTGATTGAAGCATCATCGTTTCTCCTTGAAGAGATTTCAGTTTCAGGTGCCGTCTAAGAAACTGCACAGCTTGCTGGAAGCAAGAAGAAATTATTGTAGCTGTGCTGGTTCCCTCTGGAAAAAAGGAACCCTGAATTGGTAGAGATAATCTTAAATTACATGATCAGTTTAGGGAAGTTTGGCATTTAATAAATCACTAGTATTCCCTCTGTGTGATCAACATTGTAATAAATCAGATTCTCATGACCAAAACCATGGACGCCTGGTACACTTCCAAAGTGATGTGAACTACATCAGGTTATGAAGAATGTCCGCATAGTTGACATTGCATCTTTGATACTTCTTCAGCTAAATCACATTGCTTCACATATGCTTCTTTCCAAACTAACTATATCAGTTTAAACTGAAGCACATCGTTAGTATTTGTACCATGAATAAACTTTCAACCTTACAGCCAATTTCTGCTGTGAAATGGGAATAGTACTTTCCTCGTATGGTTTTAAACTGAATTACTACCTGGATGGTGCTTTGAAGATGCTCCAAAGTGTGGGTTTTTTAAAACCAAGAAGCTACTGGGCATCTGATCAAGGAGGAAATGAGAGAGTGAGAGATTAGAGGAGTATCTTTATTAACTGAGATGGGATAAGAAAACAAGCTGGGAAATTGGCAGTTTTACTCAATCTTAACAAAGCAGTTAGACCAGGGAAAAAAATCATCACAGCCCAGTGGGCCTGTCACTTGGTGGAGTGTCTTATACATCTCTTCTTCCAGTGAAATCCAGGCAAACTTCCAGCTGCTGTGTTTTCTCAGCTGAACACAAGGTTGAGTATGGAAGTCCTGCTAGAAGCATTACTTAATGTACCGTCTTTGTCTGGAGCCAGTTTGCTGAACTTTCTTCTAAGACTTTAGACAAACGACCTCTCTTCCGCCATCTCCCATCACTTTTCCCTCTCTGAAACTTATTCGTGGGTGTGACTTGGCCTGTGGCATCATATTCAATTGAGTGCCTAAAACCAAACACACACAAACCTCTCCTGGGAGTTACCCGAAGAATTAGGTTGTACTCTGGTTTGCCTGTCAAAAAAAACCTGCTGAGTGCTGTCTCCTTGGATTCCCTAAAGATGTTTCTTTCCTTAATTAGTAGTTAAGCATTGATAGACAGGTTTTGGTCTAACATCTCGACAGACCTTCATCAAACTGCTGCGTAACAGCTATTCCTCCAGCTGTTTTGGAGATACAGTTGATCTGACATGGACGTGTCAAGACACATTTAGCTGAATTCTCTTATTTTTTAAGAAAGACACAGGGAAACGTCAAACAGGACTTCATTTTGCTTTAGGGTGCCTATAGCAGTGTTTTGAAAGGTACTGCCCTTTTTGTGGTCTTGTATGATATTTAGTTATGTTTTCCAGTAAGTAATCATCTACAGGTCATGGATTTTGGTGTTTCCTCAGCAGAACGGTAAAACTCTACTGGTTTTGCCACTTTTCCTTTCATTGAAAGCAGGCTGAACAAGCTGTTGCTGAATGTGCTGCTTTATGCTTGCTGCTATAGTCTTCACTTATAAGGGTGTTCTGGGACATCTCAGAGATGGCTACACACAATTTTTCATATTTGTGTACTTTAAACATAAAATGAAAAATCAAGGAAGGCATCTTGAATGTGAACAGCTCACAACAAAGGAAATAAAAGATGCTTCGTTTTGCACATTTGGAGTTGGTTCCAGGTAGATGGTGTTTTCTTACAAGTCTTTGAAACAACTCTGAACTTCGAGGTCGGGGAGAGCAGAAGGAAGGAAGCTAACTTCTGAACTTTACACTGGTAATTCTGGTAATTGTGAATGTAGGAGCTTTGGTTTAGCTATAAAATAGAACCATTATTTGTTGATTTTAATCATAAGTAATCGTGTTTCTAAAACTGTTTTCTCTGTACTGCTGTATGCTTCAGCTTTGTAACTCTAAAGAAAATGCTTTAGTATTGACTAGTACTGATGGTTTCCAAACTAAAACCCCAGTTTTATAGCCTAGACTGAGCATGACTCAATTAATATGAATAAGTCTAATTAATATGAATAAGTCTGACTTTGTAACTTAAGTTCTGCCTAACTGAGGAAAGATGTGTGGTCCAGTTCAAAACTTAATGGTTTTAAGACTGGAAATTTTTTTAGTTTGTATTTATAATATTTGGACCATGTAGTATCCCAAATGCACTGCATGCAGGTAATGAAAATCTGCTGGTAGAAGCAATTTCTCTGGTCTTGCTTTAGCTCTCAGCAGCTGCAAAAGGTTAAAAAAGTTTGTACTGCACGCGGTGATTTGACATTCAGGTTTCAGTGGTGTGAATAAACCCTTTGATATCAGTGATTATGGGCATTTTGCAGGTTCAGTGATGATACCCATGAGTCAGGTTCTTTTTTAAACTGAGCCAAAGCTTTGGAGCTTTGGAAAGGGGCAGAGCATGGGGATCCTTCAGGAAGCTTCTGTTTGAAGTGCTCCAGTTCCAGCACAAGGCAGTTGTGGAAAGACTTACACAATCTGTTGAAAAGATGCAAAGTGGCTGCATGTACTAATCTAACAGAGAACTGACATTTGTTTGGAAATGAGGGCGTTTGGTTTTTGTAAAAGGAGAATGTGTAGTCATTTCATTATGTGAAATATATTTAGTGTTGAATTTTTGCTTCTTTTCTTGAAATGGGGAGAAGATGCTGAAGTGAGAATGAGCTACACGCTATCTATTTCTATTCAGTGGAAGGCTTGCCTCATCCTGGCTCTATGTCTGGCTTCCTTCTAAGGTTTCCCTCCACAGACTGGCTCTATGACAGAATGTCTTTGACGTCTTCGGCTCTCTCTCCCCTCCTCCTCCTCCTTCTCTCAGAAGACTGCTCTTAGCTGACGTGGCACAGCCCTAACCTGGGGCCCTTGCTTTAAATATCCTGAAGTAAAGCAAAGACACAAACTCTGTTCTATCCAAACTACTTCTCACTGATAACTTTTCTCCCTAAGTGTGATTAATGCAGTTTGTTGAACCAGTCTCTGAAGCTGAAGGTATTTTCTGCATGATTGTTACTGGAACTATATTTTTCTTTAAAAATCAACATATTCTTGAATGCCTGAATCCTGCCCTCTCAAACCAATCGTCCGAACCACTAAACCCAACCAGCTGAAAAAAACCCTAAACAGTATATTCTTGAATAGACCTTAATATTGCTGTCAGAGGCCCAGCAGGTATGAAGGTGCTGTATGGAGCATTCCAGGCTTGGTTTCAGCAACGTAGGAGTAAGGCAGCCTCTGCTGGGAATTAAGCAAATCAGTGGCCTGGAGTATTTTTTACTAGCTCAGGGCCAAGTGCATAGTTTCAACTGGATTTATGCTGTTGACTGTCAGGTTAAGGTAGTTTCAAGTCTTAACATGGTATTCCTGCAAAAGGAAGAGGTCAAACATATTGCTTCATCTGCTATAAACTCAAGTTACAGACTATTGAACAAGACTATTGTTTTATGCTATTATATTTTCCTTGAATATCATCTCAAGTTCTGTGAAAATCTGAAGTCTTAGGCCCAAGCATAAATATCTTTCATAGCTTCTTTAAATCCCTTTAAGGCTCTCCTGCAGTTCTTGCTTTCACAGACTTTTCTCTCCTGCCTGTAGCTTGTTTTTACACAGTGTGATTCAAACAAGATCTAGCAAATGTAAGAGTTTGAAGACAAGAATAGTTAGCTGACAACCAGGAGCTGTTGGTCTAACTCAGCAACCCTTCTGTATTAAGAGACTTGTGCTGAGGAACATCTGACTTTGCATGTCCTAAAACATCCCTTTGTGGAGGAGCTATGAGAATTAGTCCAGGTTACTTCATTAAATAAACGTAAGGAATAAATCTTGTGGGCTTCATTTGAATTGGAATGCACTGCTGTGGAAAAAGATGGCAGGAAATGTGCAAAAGTAGCTATGTGCTAAATTAATCTTCACACGTACTGGGCTTAGTTTATTCTCCTACTGTGTTTGTATTCTTTAAAAAGATGCTCTATAAAACAGGCGTCCTCCTTCTAACCACAAAATCCACCTTTCTCATTAACATATGGAAATAAAATGTGACCATCTTTTCCCTACCAGAGACCTCCTACAGTGCTTTCTGCACATCTGTGGTTTGTAAATATATTGTCAGGGTGTAAGTGTATATCGTGCTGCTGTCACTAAGTTTTCCTTGATGATGCCCCTACTGAAGTCTTAATTTACTGGTTATAGAAAAGTATGATAAGATTCAATGGAAGTTCAAGATAGTAAACAGTGGCAGTGCTGGTGACTGAGTTGTAGTAAGTTACGGTGTTCCTTTCTTGTGGAAGGCAAATCTCGGTCTCTCCCTACTGCAGTGCTGATGATGTGGACAATGAATCATTATGAAGATGGGCTTAATGAACAGATCAGTAAAGAGCCCATAAAGAGAGAAACCTGCATAATTGTACTTTCTTTGAGGAAAGCACTGACACTTCAAACATCATTCCAGGAAAGATGTGCACCCATCCTCACAGCAAAAATCAAGCTTGCATGTATCTCAGACAGGGGCACAGCTGGAAGATTATTTAAAGTATGTTGAGAGCCAGAACCTGAGGTCAATTTCCTTTGGATGGGATCTAGATGAGTTTTAACAGCAAATTTAATGCAGTCATCTGCAAAGGTGGGCTTATCTTGGTTTTACAGATCCTTAAACCAAGAAAACGTGACATTAAAAAATCCTGGTATCTCCTCCTTGATGATGTGGTAGTGCACAGCAAGTATTGCCTCACTGCACTTGTTCCTCACCATTAAATATATCTTCTGTCTCTGGTTAGGTGGACTTTTTAACTGTAGAAACACATGGATATGCCACTGTTCGACCACATAGCCTAAAAGACCAAAGTGCTGACACACTGTCCTTCCTCAGAAGTCCTTACTGAACTCCCGGCCCAGGAATACGGGTTGGGTTGAGAGTCTAGTTTGAGAATGTTAAAAACAGATTGGGAGGGAAGCTCTAGTGATTACAACAAACGCTTTAGAAATGGCAGATGAAAAGTCACAATATGCCATGGAGATAAATGCCTTTTATGGAATGTGGGTTGTCTGCTTTTATAAATCCAAATGGAAGGTTATTTCATAATGCATTGGATTTTAAAGGATTTTCAGAAAAAAACCCAACCCTCTGATCTTTGTCTCAAGTGTCCCAGGAGTTAAGAAAACAGGTGTTCTTGTAGTTGGCAGTGCTTCTAGCTGGAGTCACAGATGCTCAATTCCAGAAGGCTTCTGGTATCTCGGAGAACATAGGGCTGGAGTAGTGAGGAATGCTGTAGCTTTGAATGAGCAGTGCCAGCACATTGCATGGAAAGAGCATTTTTCCAACTGAGAGCTATCTTTTTGCAGCAGTCCGTTTTTACTGTCCCTCAAACACCCGTTTAGCATGGGACTGTTAACTGTATGATGCAGCAGATTGTTTACTTGCATTAGAGTAGCTCCTTTAGGCACCGTGCCACTCTGCTGTCACGACTGTTTATAGGCGTAAAGAGACTGTCACTCTCCCAATAATTTGCAATCTAAACTGACAAAAGGGCAATGGAGATGGAGCAGCTCAGTCTCAAGTTTCTTAATGCCATTCAAAACTTCCATTGTTACTTGAAGAGTGACCGAGTTCTAATACACTTTTTAAGAAACTATCTTTTGCTTTAATGAAAGAAAAATTAAGCTAAGGAGAGGGAAGGCAGGAGGAGCAGTGTAAACACAAATGCAGCAGTTTGGATAAACAAGCTGCTTTCAGGTTTCTGTAGCTGTTCATCATCAGTAAAGGTAACCTTTGTTCTCCTTTTTCAATCTCTTGCAGGAAGTCCAAGGGAAAGCCAAATGGTAAAAAGCCAGCACCGGAAGAGAAGAAACTTTACCTAGAGCCAGAATACACAAAATCCAGAATTACTGACTTTGAATTTAAGGAGCTAGTGATGTTACCACGAGAAATAGACCTCAACGAGTGGCTAGCCAGCAACAGTGAGTATTGTGATCATAAAGCTGTGCTTGCTGTTCACACCCAAGAAGGCATTCATTCACTCTGTTTCTTTTTACTGTTTTCAGTGCTTAGAAAAACACTCAGTGACTATTTATGCTTACTGCATAATGCATGTCATTATACCTTCAATAGTAATTAAGCTCTCTTACGTACAAACCAGCTGTGCTCAGCAGCATGGAAGCCTTGATGCGTCTCCTCCTTCCAGCTCCCTCACTGTGGCACTGAGGGCATTATAGTTTTTGATGCTCTTTTGAGGACCATCAGATTCCCTTTGACTATTTGCTAAACCGGCTGTTTCAGCATGTTTCTGACTCAACCTATTGGTCTTCCAGAAGCATTGTAAAATGGTAGTTTATTAAGACTTGTATGTAGAGCAAGTTATGCTTAAAGCCAGAAGTTTTGAAGTCTCTTGGTTGGATTTCTTCTCCTTACTCCTTCCAAGCTTTGGTGGAATTACTGTGAATTTAAACTGTAGTCAAGCAAAAACTCAGACATGATTGACTACTATGACTGAATGCTCTATCTGTGCCTCTCAGTTCTGATTTACAATACTTTCCTGCGCTTCTGCTTCATCTGCCAGTCCTAACCTGCACCTATGACCCAGTCTTGTTTACATTTTCAACAGTATGTGGTAGTAGCAAGAAACTACTTTAAACTCCACACTAGGACAGTTTATAGAGACTCATTAAGAAAAAGTGAGGTGCCCCCTGAGGAGTACTAAGATGTTAAATTATCTCAGGAGATTTTTAAAAAGTAGAAGTGTACTAGTTTTAGTGCTGTTTTTTTAAAAGGAGATATGTCCTGAGAACTATTAATGCTGTTTTCTAGCCACTGTACATTTTAAGTCTGACTTCAAAAGAGCTTAGCAAATGGTTTGCCTTTAGCTTGTAGTAGAGTATTCTACTGTAAAGGTGAG
Source organism: Charadrius vociferus (assembly GCF_000708025.1). Taxonomy (NCBI): domain Eukaryota; kingdom Metazoa; phylum Chordata; class Aves; order Charadriiformes; family Charadriidae; genus Charadrius; species Charadrius vociferus. The sequence goes on along the minus strand of NW_009650072.1, from coordinate 530,020 downwards.
GTTGATGACGGAGACACTTTCCAGTCTTGCTGCTTAGTGAGTAATAAGAGCTGATGCATCATGGTGCTTTCATCTTAAATCACAACAAGAGCTTTCATTCTATGTACCTCTTTGTTTTGCAGTTCATAATTAGACTAATTTAGCTAAATCATGTTTAAATTTGTATGCAAGCTTAAGACTCTGAGGTCACTTCACTTGCTCTATTTAAATAATTGTCTGGAGGATAACTAGTGTTTGAAAGTATTTGACTTCTGAATTTCTTTCCTTTGTGTTTATTTTTCAGCAACGACTTTCTTTCATCACATCAACTTACAATATAGTACAATCTCAGAATTCTGTACAGGAGAGTCATGTCAGACCATGGCAGTGTGCAATACGTAAGTTGATATTTACAATTACACGGTTTCCGTGAGTCTTCAGAGTTGCCTGGGGGAGGATATTGGATTTGGATGGCACTGGGCAAGTTTTACAGCAGATCTCTATTTAGTGAGAATGTGGCAGCTGTACATCCTCTTCTCTCCCCTCAGCAGTGAAGGGTGGTAGAAATCTGTTTTTCTGGGGGATTAGAAGGATGAGAATCTTTGACTGTTCTGAGCTGGTTTTGTAAGGTCAGATTGGAGAGGCAAATTACCGTGAGTGCAGCTTGCGGGGAGAAGGGAAGAAGAGCAAGGCAAAACTGTCCTTGCTGGTAACAGTGCCTGGGATTCCATAGAAGGCCAGGGAGGATAAACGAATTGCGAAAACCTCAGAGGGTGCTTTTGATAGCTGGAATGCTGACAGAGCACCAGGCTGCTGACAGATAACCTCTAGCCTGATGTGAGCCACAGGCTTTTTGCCCAAGCCCCTGGGCAGAGGACACAAGTGGCAGCTTTGCAAAGAGTAAGGAAAACGTTTTGGTTTGGCACTTTCCCCGTGTAGGACTTAGTAGGCTTTTTTAACATTGACTAGCTGTCACTTATGAAAGAAAGCTTTGTAGTTGTACTGTACATGGTGAATATAAGAAAAAGTTACTATAAACTCCTGCTCTTGATTAGCACAGTCCAACATGATGGAATATGAGATCCAGTTGAGTATGAATAAGCCTGTTGTGTGGTGGGTTTTTTTTCTCCAGCACATGTGTTGATAGTCCTTTTCTTCCCTCCTCTTGCATTTCCTGGGATTAATTTAGTTGAGATGGATTTTAAAACAGAACACTGAGCAGTTAATGTTATAGTACATCAAACAAACATCCCAGGGAATGTATGCATCAGAACTAGAGCAATATATTTTATCTTTGACAATTATTACGTGGTGCTTAGAAAGGAATCCTTGCTTAATGCACTGGGCTATCTTGCACACTTGAAATTAATATCAGGGACTTCCTTTGAGAGCACTCTGAAGAATGCAAAGCGTATAGAGGATATTTTTGCATGTAGAAGTTGGAAAGATAACTGTCAGTAGAGAATTAAAGGCCATGGTAGGGACTTTGAAGGCAGGCTGGAACAGAAAGTAATAAATCTCTCCTGGACCCAGATTTTATCAAAAGGAGACAGCACGTCTCTAAATGAGAAATGGTGATCAGTAAGATGAGTATTTTGTTGACTCTTGCTCCCAAGCTTTCTCATGTTTTAATTCTTGATGTAGCACTGGCTGTCCAAAGGACTGAGTTTAACTGTTTATCCACTTGGCTGATGGGAAATAGTGGCTAAAAGGAGGTGGTGGTAGGGAACCTATGTAAGTATTGCTCTATTCTGCGCTAGTGAGTCTTAAACAAGAATTCCTTGTAAGCAATTTATGCTGCAGAATAAAGAAAGGAAGTGCCTGTAGGCGGCTCCAGCTGTAGTCTGTATTTTTAGTGGTGAGGACCGATAGCAGAATGTTCCTATCCTTTGTTTTGGAAAACTGAAAAATTGCACTATTTGGGAATAACAGGAAGCATGTCTACACTTGGGTGAAGCACTTGAAACGGTTTGTGTTTAGCTAAATCATAACAACTTAAGTATCTTCCTGTACTTGGGGGCAGATGACTGATTCATGTTTGCAAACTGTCAGCTGCATATTTCATTCTTCTATCAATTGTGCGGGTCTATGAAAAAAACACAGAGGTGGGATCACCTAGCTACACACCTCAGTACAGTTCAGCTCTGAAGGCCCTGTTCATAATTGTGTTCTCCAAATATCTCTAATGACAATTTTGGATAATCCTTATATTTATGCTCTGCCTTTCCTAGCTCTTCCCTTTTGGAAGAAATATGCCTAAATGGAACATGAAGAACTGCCTCAAAGATGCTCATTTGTTCATATCTAATTATGGCTATGACAAAGCCATATGTCACCCTCTGCACCCCCCCCGCCCCTTTTTTTAAAAAAAAATCTTACCTTAACAAAGTAAGGTAAGGACATGCGTATTGTCTTGGACAAACACCAGTGGATATGATTTATTGTGCCTCTGACATGTCCTCAGTATATAAAGAGTATCACATTAGAGTCAGTTGCTGATTAACCTGATGGAAACTCCAGATTTGACCTTCTTTGGCTGTGATCTGTTTGTTCAGGTACTTTGGAAAAAAATAGCATCTACCTATATTAGATTGCCATGGAATTACGGTACCTTGGAATAAAGGTGCAGTTTGTCATTTTTTTTCAGTGCCAATTTCTTGGGTAGTTCAATATGAAAGTCTGCATTCTGTTCCTCTTTATGTTTTCCCTGCCCAGTTGTCTAATGTGTGTTTTTGATCACACGATTCTGGTCAGGCCTAAGGAAGGCTTTTTGTATTTATGGTAGGGATGTTGAAGTAACTATTGAGAACAGGTTGCTTGTCAAGTTACTTTGCATTCAAATGCACTACAAATACTCAATCCTGAATTCAGAGGATTTGCTGGCAAAATAAACACCAGTTGCAGTTAAATATTTGAGGTAAGGTTTTAACATCTCAGAGAAGCTCCAGCCAACTGACAAACTGCAGACAGATGCAGCTTTCAGCCCTCTGTCAGATATATGAGATAGCACAGCCATCTGCACACAATGAGGAAGGGAAATTGTGCTTAGGGTTACTAAGAGACATCTGACCAAAACTTAGTCTCCTTGTAGAACAGATGGAAGCATTTGCTGGCAAGGTGGGATAATGCCAAGAGAAATACCAGAATGGCCAGTTATGTTCAAAATTTAATGAGGGTGGCATGAATATAACTTTGGGTATTACTCAATTTTGCTCATTAATATGTTTATCACTTGCTGTAAAGCAGGTACTGTATTTTTAACAATACTTACTATTTAGATTGGTATGCTTTATAGCTTATTATTACACAAACTAGCTTTAAAGCACCATGAGCTGTAAACTGGTTTTCTAGCTATTTGGGCAAAAACTTCTCAAAAGTGCTGGTGTATACAAGTGCTGTTGACGAGGCCCAGATTACAAAACTCCTGAAACAGAAATCAAGGATAGATGCAAACTTCTAGGCAGCCCACAGATAAGAGTGAAAGTCTCGTTTTGGTGCAGTGAAATCTGAACGAAACCATTCATACCATAATGAAACCATTTCATAAACAATTCCTGGTTTATGAAACCAGGAATTGATAATTCCTTATCACTCATTTTTTCCAATCTTATGTTCTCCTCTCTCATGTCTACTTTGCCTTTAGTGTCTCTGCATATGGAGGGCATTTCCTTTTAGAAATCTTAACGCAAACTTGCATGTTTTGCTTTTTCTTATATTTAAGTTCCCTGAGCTGTATACTTCTACATGGTAGCTCCTTTCTCCCCCCCGCCCCCCCCCATCTAAACGTTGCTTTGCCCCTGTCAAACCATGGAAACTATTCCAAGTTGCTGACAAGCACTATATTACTACCCTTGCATTTGATACAATTTGCTATCCTGCTTTCTTCATAACCCATCTTTTGATATTTCTAGCAGGACTGTCTCTCCTTCCATTCCAAACCACATAATCTCCACAGCATTTGCCTTTCCTTCCTTCCAGAGGCTTTTCTTACATACTGATGTAACTTCTGTTCTGCCTTTGCTTCTTTGTCATCAACACAAACCCAGAATGTTTTACAGGAAAAGGGATAAAATATGTACATATATCAAGATGCAGCACTGTGACTTCATAGAATCGTAGAATCATAGAATGGTTTGGGTTGGAAGGGACCTTAAAGATCATATAGTCAACCCCCCCTGCCATGGGCAAGGACACCTTCCACTAGACCAGGTTGCTCAAAGCCCCATGCAGCCTGGCCTTGAACACTTCCAGGGAATGGGAAATATGTGTTACACTTTATTGTTTGTATCATAGGCTTTTTTTCTCTGTTAAACCCATAGTCATTTCTCCCTGGGATGTAGAATGGGGCTGCAGATTCGTCACACTCTTCATACTGGGGAAGTTTAAATCTGCCAGAATTTTACATAGGAAATAAAATAAACAAAATCTGTATCATGTGAGCACTCTTTGAAAAGTGCCTTTAAGTGTTGTCTTCTTGTCCTTTCTGCTTCCCGTCCATTGCCTAATACGGGACTGTACTGTCACAGTGCCAGGGGTGGAATGCAGTTAGGCTTCTGTGCCCAACCAAGCCCTTCAATGGCCCCAACCTGCTTCCTATCTTGTTAATGAAGATAACTCCAGCATGGGTGGGAGCTGCATACCAGGTGTGAGATGTTCATGGCATGTCAAAGACTCCTCTCTTCCTCCGAGACCTGTGAAGACTCTGTTCACAGCACTTGAAACCTGAGGAAGACACGATTCTAATCAACAGGACAATCCTTGTAGTTATCCCCTTACGCATAATAATTCTTCTCTTAAATTCCTATTTGGCATAATTAGCCTAATTTTCAAGGAAAGGCAAAAAGGGTATGCAGTGGGATGTTACAGCAGATTTATTCACTTACATTTTCATGAAAGTGAACTTGGACACTTGCCAAACTGTTTCTTTTAACTAAAATCCAGTTATTCAGATTCATTTTTGCGCCTAAGGGCAACTCTAAACTATCGTTTCTGTCTTGCAGTTGAGGATTTCTGCAGCATGAGAAAAGTGCTGAGGTTCAGACAGTCCAGTCTGCTTCTGCTCTTGGCAACAAGCATTGTGTTATGACCCAAAATAAGTCCGAGTTGCCTAGAACTGTCTTGCTCCAGCTTACTGCAGGACTAGACAAATGAGGTGGCTTGTGTTTGTGCACTACATTGTATAATTCCTTATATGTGGATTGTATAAAGGAAGTAAGCAGTGATGAAGAACACAGACTATGCCTAAGGACCCAAATGCTACTTTTGATGACTGACATAGCTCTACAAAAACCTTTTAACTCTTGCTGTTTTCATCCACTTGCTCACCTGTATGCCCTTTTGCAGTCAATCCTGTTCGCTCTAGTACAGGCAGAGTGACCAAGCACCACATGCTGAAAATGAGCTGAAAGAAAAATTCTAAACCTTAAGTGTCTGCAGAACTAGTTTTCAGTTGCCCTTCCTCTCTTAAAGTTTCAACTACTCTACTTATTTCTGCAGCTTCTTCTTGTTTTCAGTTCGCTTGGGATTGTTAGTGTCTTCACCTCAGTGCCCTTGGGTCCCTGAAGAATCTTTCAGGGCAATGAAAACACACTGTAAAGTAAAATTTTTCATTTGCTATGTAACATTTTTCTTTAGTTGCTTCAGGACTGTTCTGCTGGTCAGTCAACATAAAACTTCACTTCCCAAGTGGCATGTATAGATCCTTTCAGTTCAATGCAGTCTAGTCCTGTTAGGCACAGAAAAAAACATTTAATCTTTATCTTCCATGCAAAAAAAAAAATGCCCAAAGGTGGCTAAATGTCACACTGAAGTGGTATTTTGTCTAGCACTACAATGAAGCTTGTTTAGTGATTTGTGTGAGCAATGTCAGATAACAGATCATTAGCCAACAGCAGGAGAGTTGGAGCTGAACAGCCAGCCAAAAATGGTACCCTGGGTTTATGGGCTCATGTGTTGGGTGAGTTGTCTTTGTAGCCAAGTGCTGATGCTCAGACCACTTCCAACTTTGTTTCCAAAGGCAGTCAGCAAACCCCATCTATGCTTGGTTCTGGGAAGACAAATAGAATGGATTTCTTATCAGTCCCATAATGATACAGGACTGTGCCTGGAGCTCGGACTCTCAGAAGAATTCAGGAACTGGAACTCAAGACGCCCTTTATGTGACATAGGCACGTTTACTTATCTGTAAAACATTTCTCACTGTGTGTGCCTAAAGTGATGGCTAGGTGCTCCTGGTAGCAGTTAGAGATGCTTTAATTAACCATGACTTAAAGAAAAAAAAAAAGGAACAAACCTTTTGTAGCCTTTCAGATTCCTCCATCAGGTGAAGGATAGCTGCAGTTTAGTCAAATGTAAATTCAGGTTTTGGGAGCCTGGAACCGAAGGAGCAGAATTCTAAGGCACGCTGGTAGGGATGTGCAGAAGGGTCCTGAAAACTTTTCCCAAGCTGGATTTTGGAACAGATTTATACAGCTTAAAAATGCTGCCAGTACTTCAAAGCACCAGCTTGAAAAAGCTGGTGTTTTGGAGCCACCTTCTGTTTGTTTAGTAACATTACACTACAAGACTAATTCATGTTTTGTGATACTAAGCATCAGAAGATAACCAGTTTATCGCTGTGCAATGTTGTTGCTCTTTAAAAATAGTTATATAATGCTTTCCTCTAGAGCTCTACGGACTGTAAGTAAACCCTGAGCCTGTTATTGATAGGGAGTTATCACTGCTTCAGTAGAGCTCCTCTCCATGGAGACTTGTCAGCAGGCTTTCTGTGCTTGGTACTACTACTAAATTGATAGGGCAAACTAAAATTAGCTAACAGAAATTCAAGGTTTTTGATGGAGAAAGATACGCTGAAGTGAATCTCTGCTGTAGCAGCTATGATGTATTTTGGTAATGTTGCAGCTGTTGTTTTGTATCATTTAGACACTAATCTCTTAGAGGAGTGGAGCCGAGGAGCCAAGGTATAATGTGGTGACACTGTCAATTCTCTCCACAGACAGTACTACTGGTATGATGAGCGGGGAAAGAAGATCAAGTGCACTGCTCCCCAGTATGTTGACTTCGTCATGAGTTCAGTGCAGAAACTAGTGACAGATGAGGATGTCTTTCCAACAAAATACGGTATGTCTGCTTTTGGACAGGTGCTTCCTGTGGCTCTTTGCAGATGCCATTAAGTAAGGTGAAAGTTGGCATTCAGCATATGTATTAGTACCAGACGGCTTTCTCACTTGTTTGGTTCATTCTTGCAGTAAGAAAAACTTGCACTGTTGGCATATGAACTGGGGTGAAAAGCTCACAATGCTATAAACCAATGTCCCCTTGGTTTATATTTCATCATTGGTACATCTTTTTCTTGAAGCATTTTGAGATCTTCTAGCCTGTATTCAGAGAGGATAAATTTGAAAACTGTCAGCATGTATGTGTTCAATACAGCCTGCTGCTAGTAAAATTTAATCTTCTTCTTGTTTTACTATTTCCTTTAGAGCCCTGATGCATTAAGGGGGAAATAAATTGGATTGCAGGAATGTGGCTTGTCTTCATTGCCTGATCAGGCCTTGTCTCACAGACTGTTTGCAGTCTCCCTTTCCTTCCAAAGATTAAATAAGAATATGATTTTTAAGAATTGAAAAGCAACAGGAAAGTAACTTTAACTCAAATTTGTATTCTAACAAGATTGCTACATGCAATGCTTTTGGTTAAGAAGAAGAAAATAGAGACCTGAAGCTATGGTAGGTGGGCTGTCATGACTAAAAGCAGCTGGGGTCTTGAGCCCCTTCAACAGATAATTGAGGAGGTAAGATATTACAATCTAGCATCTTACAATCCTTACATCTTACAATGTTAAGATAGTAGGCTTTGCTTACAAGTGTTTTGATCTGGAAAGAAGCAGTGTCTAGTAAGCCAGCTGCAGTTAACTTTTTTTTTTTTAAAAATGTTTGTTCAAGGGCAATGAGGGCCTTTCATGCAAGTGATTTGTCCACATGGCCAAGGGCACTTTAGACCAGTAACATACTTTGTATTATGCATCATGCACAGGATGGCAGGTCTTACTTTTTTGCTTGCCTCGGTTTCAGTTTCAGTGTTAACAAAGCAGTTGTCTTTCACTATGCAGGCACAGTACTGCTCCAGCAAGCACAATTTCAACTGCACCTGATAGAAGGCACACAGTATTTCTTTTCCCATTTCATAGAATTTCAACAATGAAATGAGGAAAGTCATTATATACCGTTAGTCAAACTGCTGCACACTACCAAGGCCTGTGTACTTTAGCTTCCATTTCAGGATCTGTGACTCGGTCTCCCCAGCATTATGTACTTCTGGGGGAAAAATCTGCTACTCCCGGACAAAGTAGATAAAGTCCCAAAAGAACGTTTCATTATTTTTACAGCCAGTAGCAAAAAATGTTGTCGTTTTAAAGAATGATTATGCTTGCTTTCTGATTTTTGGACCCTTAGGTTTTAAAACTTAACTTCAGATGAAAATGCGTAAAACCTTAGGTTCTTCCCCTGAATTCCTGTAAAAAGAACAAGATGAGACGATGATTCAGGGCCCACAAGTTTTCTGCTGTATAAGGTGGACTAGTTGCACTTACCCATAGCTCAGCCAAAACAAATGCTAATGTGGGGCTGAAGGTGAGCAGCTGGAGCTATCATGGTGTTTCCTTGTCTTCCTTTCAGGCAAGGAATTCCCAAACTCCTTTGAGTCCCTAGTGAAGAAGATCTGCAAGTACCTGTTCCATGTGCTGGCCCATATCTACTCCTCACACTTTAAGGAGACTTTGGCACTGGAGCTGCACGGACATTTAAACACGCTCTACACACACTTTATCCTATTCATCAGGGAGTTCAACCTCGTGGACCCTAAAGAGACCACCATCATGGATGACCTCACAGAGGTCCTCTGCAGCAGCAGTGGGAGCAGCAGTAATGGGAGCGGCAACGGGAGCAGCAACAGCGCAGGAGCACAGAACCATGTGAAAGAGAGATGAGCCCTCCTACAGGATCAAAACTAACATTAAAAACAATATTATATATTCTGTGTGTATGTGTATGTATACATTCAGATATACATACAGACATATACAGCAATGAAAGCTGAAAGAAATTATGCTGCCACCACAGGACACGTAGTCGTATGGGACTGTATGGAGCTTTGGTCTAATGCGCCACCTGGCGAGAAGTTGCACCAATTTTATTTTATTTTCTGTCCACTCCTCCTTTTATCTATTCAGATGGATGATGAGTGCTGTTTTTAGAGAAGAGCCAAGCTTGAGAGTGGGGCCACTCTTGGGTTTTTTTGGTTGTTTTTTTGTTTGTTTGTTTGGTTGTTTTTTTGTTTTTCTTTCTTTGGTCTTGAGTGCAAGCCCTTTGTCTTTCTAGGATGGTGGTCCTGCCATTTAAAAATATCTATTATATTATAAGAAGTGACTTTTACTTTGAAGTGGCTTAAAATGCAGATTTGTTTGGGGTGGTTTTTGGCAGGTGGGGGTGGTTTTTTGGTTTGGTTTTACATAGACTGCCCCCTACCCTGCCAAAAACTCCCCAGTTGAGTGCATCTTGCCCTTTGTTAGCTTGGAATGGGAAGAAACTCCCAGCTTGACTAGAGCAGCAACGTGCTTGCTACGTGCTGAAAGTGGGCATGATTCTCCAGTTGTCCCATCTACCTGGTCACAACATGTGAATGTGCAAGAGGATCCACAAGCCTTTCTGCTTACTGCTCCTACAACGCGTATGCCCTTTTCTCTGCTCCCCTGCCTCCTCTTTTCCCAGGCACACCTCTACAAATAAAGAGTATGATCACTGGAGTCCAAACCCCATGTGCAAGAGCCACCACCATTTGCCTCCCATGGAACAGAGGCCCGGAGAGGGGGGAGAAGGGTACAATGAGTCAGTCACCGCCTGTGCTAGAAAGATGGCTGTTGGCATAAAATTATATTGTTGGCTTATTTTAGTTCATCTGTTCTATAATAATAAAAACAAATCTATCAGCCATAAGCTTTGTTTTTGTGTTTGCAGCGTCAAAACTCAGTGGAATCCAGCCATACAGTTTCCCTTTCACCACTGAACGCTGTTAGCCCTGCTGTCAACCAGCTTTATACATAATTGTTTGTCTTCTACCCTGTAATCTTACATTTATAATCAATTCCTTGCTCTTTCTGGTAGTGCTAGGAACCTCCTCCCCAGGTAATGTGAAGATAAGCAACACTTGGAAAGGACCAAGCTTCCTGCTTGTACATACTCAAAATTCTGCAAATGCAGTGGGCTTCTCAATATTTTGCAGTGAATATTGTATTGCAGTATCTGTGGATACAGTATTGTATCTGGACAGTGATACTACTCTTTCCTTCACATTTCCACTGAATTCTTGGAATCAGCATTTCTGGTTGGGAAAATGCCAAATGTTGCTTGCAATTGTGCTTCTATCAAATCTGTGGCAGCCTCTGAGAATTGTTTGTTACTGGTTTTGGTCATTATCCTGAGGTATATACATCATTAATAACTGACCTGGCATGAATCCTAGAAGGTTTTCATGAATGAGGTCTGTAACTGTAGTAGCAGTCAGTAGAGCTGAAAAGGAGAGCAAGTGCAAAGAAAAAAAGAGAAGGAAAAGCACAAGTAAGAGTGTGGGGGGGGGAAGCATAAGCAAGAAAGGAGAAAAAAAGGAGAAAAAGCACAAGCAAGAAAAAAGCTTCTGAAGAAGTGTGCCAGAGCAACAACAGGTAAAGGAAGAAAAATGTCCAAGTGAGGAAAAAAGTTGTGAAAGTGAGAAAAAACAGAGCAAAAAGGCCATGAGCACAGGAGAAGGGAAGTGGAGCAATGAGTGAGAGAAAATGACCTCAAACTTTGTGAGCCCAGACTTGTCCTGTGTTGTTTGTTTCCAGATTGTGGGTACCTTGTGAACTTGCAGATAGATGTGCTGGAGTCTCGGTGACCTGCTCATGTGGGTGCTGTTAACACAGGCTGTTCAAGAGCACTCCTTCCCCACCATGTCCTCCTGCTACAGCTTCCATATCCAGATGAGTATTCCCAATTCAGTCTCCACGCTGATGTGAGCCTTTCCATTACGATTCCCTGCACTAATGTCTGAAGGGAAAACCAGAGGTCAGCAGAAGCTATCATCAGAGCAATCATAGAATGGCACAGGTTGGAAGGGACCTTCGGAGATGATCTAGTCCAACCCCCCAGCCAAAGCAGGTCCACCTAGAGCAGGTTGGACAGGAACACATCCAGACGGGTTTTGAGTATCTCCAGAGAATGAGACCCCACAACCTCTCTGGTCAGCCTCTTGCAGTGCTCTGTTACCCTCAAAGTACATAAGTTTTTCCTCACACTGAGACAGAATCTGCCATGTTCCAGCTTGTGTACACTGACCCTTGTCCTGTCACTGGGCACCACTGGAAAGAGTCTGGCCCCATCCTCTTGACACCCGCCTTTTAGATATTTATAAGCATAAATCACAGGTCTTCTCCAGGCTAAACAGACTCAGATTTCTCAGCCTCTCCTCATATGAGACGTGCTCCATTCCCTTGGTCATCTGCATAGCCCTCCACTGGACTCTCTCCAGCAGTTCCCATCTTTCTTAAACTTGGTAGCCCAGAACTGGACCCAGTACTCCAGATGCAGCCTCACCAGAGCAGAGGAGAGGGGGAGGATGACCTCCCTCGACCTGCTGGCCACGTTCTTTTTAATGCACCCCAGAAGACTGCTAGCCTTCTTGGCCACAAGGGCACATTGCTGGCTCACAGTCAACTTGTTGTCCACCAGGACTCCCAGGTCCCTCTCTGCAGAGCTGAGAGCGCTATCTATATCTACATCAAACGCAAAGGTGACTAGACCTTAGTTTCCCATAGGAAAACTGACAGACCCTCGTAGGAAGTCTGGGAACCCATGCATTGATGCAAAGCAGCAAACCATTAATTCAGCTCCCAAGAGAATAGTGAAGTACCACATTACCTCTAGAAGAGCCTGCTGTTGTTCATGGCAGCTGTCCCAAGTTTACTCTGCAGGCATTTGATATTCCTGAAAGCATAGACGCTTCATCTAGCAGAGTAATCTTTTTATATTTTACAAGCAGTTAACAAGAATACAAATAATGAATCCTATTTTAGTGTAGCCTATCTTGTTGGATTTAGCAGTGGGAATAAGGAAAACACTGAAATAGTGCCAACGATAATGTTCTTGTCAGGAGTAAATGTTACTGTAAAGCTCAGCCTCAAGGCGTCCAACTGTATTTCAGAGTTTACTGAATTATGCTGCAGTAACACTAGACAGAGAAGTGCCACTAAGTCCTCAAACTTTGCTTGGTTGATGCCACTGAAGCCTGTAAGTGACCTTCTATGCTTGCAGCATGTCACTGACTATACACAATGTAAGCATTGAGCCTGAATCTCCTTGCGTCTAGAAGACAGGCATAGGTCTTCTAACACTGAGGAAATTATCATATTGCTGCTTTAAATGTGTTTTGTAAATTGTTTAAAGCACTGTCAGAACAACAGAGACACCTTAATTACACTAGATTCAACTCCCCCCCTACCCCGGCCTCTTGCCCTAAAGATCATGATGTACCTACCATACCATTGTTTAAGGGCTGCTAAATAAATAAAACAAAGAAAAAAAAACCACAAAACATCCCAGAAAAATAACCAAATGCTGCTAGAAGACACCTTTTGAACTACCTACACACACATACATACACCTGGCATACATGCATTTTGCAGGCCTTGCCTGCAAACTCAGTTTTACATCTGCCATTGCAGAATCCCTAACCAACTTTCAGACCTAAAACCATGGCAATGAGCACAAGCCCTCACAGGGCTAAAGTCTTTCCCTTAAAAGCAACAATCATCATATATATGTTGTGTAGGATTTTGTTCCTGGCATTTGGTGCTCTGGACACAGGAGCGATGTGCTGAAGAGCTGAGGTTGCATAGATGTATAGCAATGGGGTGAAATGTTATAGCAAGCTGAAACTTCCCCTCCCCGCCAGTTTTGTTGTTATCAGTAAGTCTTTGAGGTTGCAGTGTCCTTAAGAAATCCAGGCATAAGCACCTGTAAGTAAAACCAGGGAGAACATAATTTCTTCATACATGCTATTATCTGGAATAAATAGCAGCAACAGGTGTCCATTACATGGGCTTCCTCTAGCCATTCATGAGAATGGGACACAGGAACAGTGCCACCAAGTATTCTGCACAGAGAAACAGCCACTTTTAGATTTGACTTCAAGGCAGTGAAGCTGCGTAGAGATCACAGGACCAGCTTCACCCAACCCTAAGAAAGGTCCTGAAGTGGGAAGCTGTAAAGTGAGTCAGGCATCTTGTACTTCAGCCCAGCAAAATCAGAGCTATGCCCTTCTTTCTTGCCTGCGAATTGCAGAAAGTTATCAAGTCTGAGATCCCATAGAGCACACTCATTTTATATATGAATAACAACCTTTTAACCAAGAATTTTAAGAAAATTGACCTTGCTTCTTATGGAACACTTTTCTGATGAGAAGATCTGAGGAGAGAGAAAGATGTGTTCCGGCTCTGAGGTACCACCGGTTCTGGTTAAACACACTTATGCCAAAGTGCTCCTGGAAGGGATTGGGGTCTAAAGGTGGATGCTGTCAGGTAACAATTAGCTTGTGCACATTAGCAGAAGACTGAAAGACTGTCACAGAAACAAGCAATCCCATAAAAGAACAAGCCAACTTCAGGAGCACTTACTAAGTATGCTGATCTCATACAAAGCCATGCCTCATCAAACAAGCCCTTACTCACATCTGTCATGTAACTTGTCCCAGCCAATCCTTAGCTCACCATTTCAGCTGTTAACATAAAGACTTGAATCCAGAAATACTCTTCCATTATCTAAACTGACGACAGAGGAACAGGTGGTTGTTTTATTCTGTTCAAACCTACTAAACAAATGAAACCAATGTTCATGTCTATAGCACAAACGGCAACACCAGACAGTTTCAATCTAGTTTTAATGCCCAGGTGCTGGCAGTAGTTACAGCACAGAATATGGCTATGTTAGCCATGCCACGGTGGCAATACTAATGCCTGAATACAAGCTCAGTACCTGATGGGTTTAAAGACAGATCTGGTATCTTTACATGATACAGCTGCATTCAGTACAGACAAATCCCAATCTTCCCAATGGAACTGATGATGTTAAGTGAGAAAAACACCAAACAGCTGGCAAAAAACCTTCAGTGTGCTGATAGGGTCTCCATTCTTTTCATGGACAGAACTGTTTAGGTTGTGACAGCTGACATGAACAATAAGACTTTTCAAAGCTATGTTAGGATGTGACTCAGAGAAAACAGAAATTGTTGTGGCCAAGCACTCAGATGAGAGAACATTCAGAGCGCTTTGTCTAGCCAAAAAAAACCCCAAAACACCCAGCTAGCCTCACTTCTCTATGTGTCATCATCTGCTAATTCTTTTTATTATATGTACAAGCTGTTGCTTTCCCATACAACAGCTCAGACGATAGTTAACATTCTCTCACAAAGTGGTGCAATGTCCCTTACATAAAACTCTTCCTCCTTTTAATGGTCTCTGGGATAATTCAAAATAATGGGTACAAAGAGCCTGGGCTAGACAGCCTTTCTGCTCAGCAGAGAGCATCCCAGTGCAACATCAGCTCAGGTATAGAAAGGTCAAATGCCATCTCACAAAGGACTTCAGCTTCTGTGAAACCACTGCTTCACCTGACATCAGTAAGCCTTAGAAGACACTTGCCCCGAAGCAAGTACGGCCCTCAAGGACTGCAAAAGAAAACCTAGAAAAGGAAAACAAAATGGTCCTTGGCACCATTCACTAATTTAACTACCACACTGAACCAATGAAATGGTCCGGGGTTCCCCCAGAAGGGCTTTAATGCAAGTGTACATGGAGTTGAAGGTGAATCCTCACTCTGCTAAAGAAAAGAAAGGGTGCACAGCTCTCCAGCACCACATATTCATTAGACCCCCGTAAGGCCACACAGCAGTTAGAGATTCCAGTTGTGCTTATTTCTGCATGGACTGAATTCCTTTAGGATATCCTTAAAAGCTCTATTTCCAAGCAGATGAGATTTCCTAACTGACTTTTCTCCACCTCTTAATCGCACTTGACCAAGTATCAAACAAAAACCTGACTTTCATGGGATTAATTCCCAAAGTAATCTTAAGGAGTATTCTTTCTCTTCCTAAGCAAAGCTTATGGAATAGTTTGGGTAGAAGAGCTAACTCTCTCATATAAAGTCTGGTAGACAATGACATAGATATTAATACAGAAATTCATCTCAATTCGCTGTTTTGGCCAACCTGAGGTTCTTGTTTAGTTTTAGTGCAAGCTAATGCTAGAGTCTTCACTGTCTCTGTCGTAACGGAGTGCTGAGAGGCAGACAGTATGTCTGGTCTTTGGATGACTAAATGTAAGGGATGCTTTTACTTTGCACAGTGTAAATACATTGATTTTTAAAGTCTTTTGTAACAAATTTGAGGACACTGGTATTGCAGACAGCCAGAATACTTACATCTGCCTATTAAAATAATTTACTCTCATGAATAAGGAGAACCCTGTGCTTAGCTCCACTTAAAAAGGATAATCCAGAACAGAACTGGAAACTGACATTGAATAATGCAATATTTTTACAGTTACATGAAATCTATATAAAACCTGTAACAGAAAGAACTCTCTGTCCTTTCAGCCAGGTTTACTGACACTCAACAATTTTGGAAGGTTAATTTCAATCCTTGTGGCTATAAAACCTGTCTCAGCAGAAATGAACATGAGAAGCAGAAGACAAACTGTGCCCAAAGACCAGCTGTACCCACTGCAGAAGAACTGTGAAAACTTTAGCTACTTTATGAACATTCTCAAGAGAGCACAAATAATAAAAAATATCTTTGAATAATCTTACCAGTTTAAAAACCATTTTAAACTGGCTTAAATGAAATCTACAGAACAGATGCTGTGCTGTGATCAGAATGTCACAGTCCCGGCATGTGAAAAGGACTGCAGCTTGGACAGGTAGTTCCTAGCAAATCTTAAAACAAGATGTACATCGAGACCTCAATATTTTTCATCACTCTGAATTCTTTCATTGTTATACCAGTGACACTCATGGCCTGCAGAATGGCAAAGAACCAATACTTCCTTGAATTTGCACCTCTTGACCCAATAAGGTTTGTGCAGGAAGTCTCTCATTTCACCCTCAGGATGACATTAAGAAGTAGATAGCAGGAAGGTAGTCAGGTACTGCAAACCAACATTCGTCACCATCCTGCTGCCAAACAGAAATCACAGTTTGAAGCCCAGACACTTGGGAAGAATCCGATGAAATCTATAGAGCAAAAGAAAGCAGACACACAATTACCAGCTGGACAGGTAAGGCTCTTTCCACGTGAGATTTTCAAGTACAAAGACACTACTTGAGTTCAGGGCTTAAGCCAGATCAGTTCAAGCTCACACAAAGCTCAGCACTGAGGCACCAGAAGACTGCATAGTGTCATCTAAATCGCAAAGCCTAGCCCCTTGCAATTGCAAGCAATTCTGCAGTGGCTGTTCAGCACAAAGATACAGGGCACATTTGTATCCTGCATTGCCCCAAACTCCCCATTGCACACTGTGATGGACTGAAGGTCAAAAGCCACGCTTATGACATGCTGCAGGAAAGAACAGGAGACCTTCAGGGAATGATCAGTACCTGCCCTGCTCCAAATCAAGCAGAGCGGAGTCTGAACCCCCTTGCTGAGCAACTCCAAGGCTACCTGGCAAAGGGAACTGTGCTGTGTTGTGCGTGCAGATAAGGTACCTCAAGCAGAGACACTGAAAAGGAACGTGCATTTTGCAGACCTTCATGGGAACACAGCCTGAGACAGGCTGTAACTGCTCTTTGCCACTCAAAGTCTCATTGATTTGTTTGTGCTCAGGGGCCAAATCAGAACTGCCAGGACCCTGTGGACTTCGTTAGGACTGGGTAGGACCTGAGTGCTGGTTTTGTGGACTCCCGTCAGTCCTGGCCGAGAGGTGGTTTGACATCTTCACAAACCTGGCTCTGCCACATGGATGTTCATGGACCATCATGGAGATCAGGTACCCTGGAATCACCTTTCTTCTGCCTACATCAAACCACTAGGCTGAATTTAGTAACAAGATGGCAACACTGTGAATGAAGTTAATCTTGTGCCGTAACCACTGCTTAAATGTGAAAGCACAACAAATACTCTAATCCATCAAGGAATTTTGATTGGATTAGAAGCCCTCTGTGCTTCATTTTAATCTCCCTGATGAAGGCAAAAAGCAAAACTACAGCTGGAGCAGAGAGATTAAAAAACCCATTATAACAGTTTAATTATCTGTTATTACTGGATTAACATTCATTTCTGATCTAGGTGCTCCTCAGATAAATAGCTCAGGTGGTTTATAAGAGCATTGTTTTATTTTGCAGGGAAAGACTTCTGGCCCATGAAATGAAAACACGGGCTTTTTTTAAAGCCAGATACCAAAAATGAATAAAGCTTAAGCAAGACACCATCTGCCTGTCCCTTTTTCTTGCCTACCCCAAACTTTGGAACAGCTGGCTGATTTCAAGCAACCTGGAAGACAGGTAGAATTCTCTATGTGATTAGAAAGTTTTTACAAGTTTTGCAGAAACAAGCAACCATTGGAAGGGGAGAAAGAGTCTGTAAACAAACCCCTAACTTTCCTGAGCAAGTAAAAAATTGCAACCTGTGCTCCCATGTTGCTAGATGCCAAAGAACCTGCACAAGAACACACACTCTTCAAAGTCCCCAAACGCAAAGGGACAGAAGAGCTCAGAATCAATCACAAATTGTACAAATCTAGCTTCTGAAATGTGTGGACACTTGTTTCACTGCTTGCATAACTGGGACAGTCTGTGTGATCCAGACTTAGAATCATAGAATGGTCTAGGTTGGAAGGGACCTTTAAGATCATCGAGTCCAACCATCAACCTAATACCGCCAAAACCACCACTAAACCATATCCCTAAGCACCACGTCTACCCATCTTTTAAATACCTCCAGGGATGGTGACTCCACTACTTCCCGGGGCAGCCTGTTCCAGTGCTTAACAACCCTTTCTGTGAAGAAATTTTTCCCAATATCCATCCTAAACCTACCCTGGTGTAACTTGAGGCTGTTACCACCTGTCCTATCACTTGTTACTAGCAAGAAGAGGTTGACCCTCACCTCTCTACAACCTCCTGTCAGGTAGTTATAGAGATAACTATAGAGATAAGGTCTCCCCTCAGCCTCTTTTCCTCCAGGCTAAACAACCCCAGTTCCCTCAGCTGCTCCCCATAAGACTTGTTCTCCAGACCCCTCACCAGCTTCGCTGCCCTTCTCTGGACACACTCCAGCACCTCAATGTCTTTCTTGTAGTGAGGGGTGCAAAACTAAACACAGTATTTGAGATGCGGCCTCACCAGTGCTGAGTACAGGGGGATGATCACTTCCCTAGTCCTGCTCACCACACTATTCCCGATACAAGCCAGGATGCCATTGGCCTTCTCGGCCACCTGGGCACATTGCCAACTCATACTCAGCCAGCTGTCAACCAACACCCCCAGGTCCTTCTCTGCCAGGCAGCTTCCCAACCACGCTTCCTCAAGCCTGTAGTGTTGCATGGGGTTGTTGTGACCCAAGTGCAGGACCCGGCACTTGGCCTTGTTGAACCTCATACCATTGGCCTCGGCCCATCAATCCAGCCTGTCCATGGCCCTCTATAGAGCCATCCTACTCTCAAGCAGATCAACACTCCTGCCCAACTTGGTGTTGTCTGTGAACTTACTGAGGGTGCACCCGATCTCCTCATCCAGATCATTGCTGTTAAAGAGATATTAAAGAGAGCCTGCCCCAATACCAAGCCCTGGGGAACACCACTTGTGACTGGCTGCCACCTGGATTTAACTCCATTCACAACTGATTGGGCCCAGCCTTACAATCAGTTTTTTACCCAGCGAAGAGCATACCCGTCCAAGCCATGAGCAGCCAGTTTCTCCAGGAGAATGTTGTGGGAAACAGCGTCAAAGGCTTTAGTAAAGTCCAGGTAAACAACATCTAGAGCCTTTTCCTCATCCTCTAAGCAGGTCACCTTGTCATAGAAGGAGATCAGGTCAGTCAAGCAGAACCTGCCTTTCATGAACCCAGGCTGACTAGGCCTGATCGCCTGGTTGTCCTGCACATGCGGTATAATGGCACTCAAGATGATCTGCTCCATAACCTTCCCTGACACTGAAGTCAGACTGACAGGCCTGTATTCTACTCTCATGAGACCCCACCTGGAGTACTGCATCCAGCTCTGGAGCTCCCAACATGAGAAGGACACGGACCTGTTGGAATGTGTCCAGAGGAGGGCCACCAAGATGATCAGAGGAATGGAGCACCTCTCCTAAGAGGAAAGGCTGAGACAGTTGGGGTTGTTCGGCCTGGTGCCAGGGAGACCTTATTGAGGCCTTCCAATACCTAAAAGGGGCCTACAGGAGAGCTGGGGAAGGACTTTTTACAAGGGCATGTAGGGATAGGACGAGGGGGAATGGCTTCAAACTAGAAAAAGGTAGATTTAGAATAGATATTAGAAAGAAATTTTTCACTTTGAGGGTGGTAAGGCGCTGGAACAGGTTGCCCAGAGAAGTTGTGGAAGCTCCATCCCTGGAGGTGTTTAAGGCCAGGCTGGATGGGGCTTTGAGCAACCTGGTCTAGTGGGAGGTGTCCCTGCCTGTGGCAGAGGGGTTGGAACTCGATGATCAACCTCAACCATTCTATGATTCTATGGTTTTTTCCTTACATAGCCTCACAACATCTTTGTAGTCCTCATAAGTGACCTGACCTTTCTTCCAAAGGCCATAAATTCTCCTTTTTTCCCCGAGTTGCAACCATAGCTCTCTGTTCAGTCAGTCTTTTTCCCCGATGGTTTGTCTTTTGGTACGTGGGGACAGCCTGCTCCTGCGCCTTTAAGACTTCTTTCTCAAAAACGTCCAGCCTTCCTGGACAATAATGCCACAGTATTTATCTGTCGAGGCTCCTGCGGTAATAGGTTCTACTTCACTTTTCCCTTTGAGAAGGACTAGGTTACGCATGGTCCTTCCCCTCATGCAAACAGACTCTGATGTTTAGCTGTGTCCCCATCACACCGAACACTGTCATGTCTCTGCAAAGGTACATAGGAGCTACACAGGCTAGAGAGGCATATCCGCACCTGTCTCTCATCCTCTCCTGCCTCTGCACAACACAACTGACAGCAGGCACATGGTACAGCTTGTGAAAGTCTTTAGGAAGCAAGGAGAAATGACAGCATCTCTGCTACCCAGTCATCTCTGAGGAAGGTCCTGTGTTCTAGACATTGTTCTTCTCCATGCTACCTCATCAGCAGGGCATCATACAAGGCCCACAAAGCACCATAGCACAACAGATCCCCAGCTGCGTCACATAACATCTACTAGGTGACCCCATATTCTGCCTCTCTACAGGATTTTTGCATGCTACAAAGGTCATCTTGTTTCTCTATCCCTCTTTTGTGGAGAGTGGAGCAGCAGCAGCTGTGAAAGCAACAGGCAGATTGGGAAGTTTATCTTCATGCAGAACACATTGTCTGTACTTGCAAGTGACATTGTAACACTTGGTTCAACCCATTACCACTCACACCACAGGGGTTACTATAACCTTTGACGCTAGACATGGCCTTTGCTATCTATAGGTTCTGGCTCACTCCATCCTGCTGCAGCCCATCTCCCCAGGAGATGGTGCAGGCAAGCACAAGCAGAAACTGCACATGAAGACAGGCTAGGGTGAACTAAACAGACACCAAGCACAAACTACACACATGGCTCAGCAAGTAGTTAGTCCTTTCCATTACAGAGCGGTATAACTTCAGGAGACAAAAGCTCTCCGTCCCGTTTTCCCAAATTAGATTGTTTGGCAGGAGTCCTCTTCATTCTGGCTTACAGATGCTGTCAGGCTGTCTTCTTTCTTCCCTTTTTCTGAAGCAAATTTGCCGTGTAATTCCACTGACACTGGAGACTGGGGTTGTGTCTGCTTTCACACCTCTATATGATCCTGCAGCCCACATACTTCTAAACGTATCTGGCAGAACTGATTTTAGAACTTTTTTTTTTTTTTAATAAATGGCGTATCTGGCCTTTGGGTCACTAATAAAAACCAAGCCCCCACAACATGATTAAAACCTAGAGAGCTAGTGCAGCAAAGTTAATTAAAACTGCACTTAAACTAAGAACTTTTCTAAAGGTTTTCATTCTTCTCTAGTGTAAAATGCTCAAGGTAGACCATTATATAAACTGAGCTGAAGTTTACTGGTTTAAAGCAAGCCCATTTTCATTTATGAGACTCTTCATTTCAGTGTCAGAAGGGAACACTGCAAGCCACTGCTCTGAACTCCCAGGTATCACAAGCCACAACAATCCCAAAGAATCCTGTATTATGCAACATCACTAAGGGAATTCTCCCTGAGCAACACCATTTCGTTCTCTGCTTGAAGTTGGCAGTTAAGCCAAAAGCGAAACATTTTCCCTGGAACTATTTGATAATCCAGCAGCTGTGTCAACTGCAGTATTCTGAACTGAGCTGAGCACGCAACACAGCAAAAGGAAAGAACAGTGAGGCAGAAGTGGAACCTGGAGCCAGAATTATTGCTAATTCAGGGTCAGATCTACAGCTAGTTTAACCCAACCAGGCCAATGGCCTTGTACGGACTTCTATCAGCTGAAGCAACAATTATCAGTCTGTCTTGAAATATTTCTTAAGTTCCCTTTCTATGTCTTACTACCATTGCCATGTTGACTTGACCAACTAAATCTTCTCAGTCTTTTCTAAGGCATAAATCACAGACATTACTGGTCCTCTTTTATATATCAAGCAGTACAAATGTGATTCCTCCTTCCCTCAATGATGATTTGTGTCTCAATTCCCTGAATTGACACACACAGCTCCCTATTGGGGCAATGGCTATGGGAAAGTCTGTACTGCTACTTCCTATGACTACCTCTTCCCAGGATAGGGCCAGAAACACATACATAGTCTCCACGTGCTCCTTAAAAGGATGATCTAACCCTGGCCTAGGACTGTGTTTTTCACTGCCTCCTTTAAACCATCACCCTGGCTGATATGCTTCCCCAGTGCAAGAGAGGTGCAGCATGCTGTATGGGCACGCACCCCACAGAACACTCTGAGTCAGGGGAACTTGTCTTTGCACTGATAAGAAGAGGCTGCAGAGACAGGGACCGTGTTCCTGCTGCATAGCATGATCGAGGCCAAGCCAGAGCACAGCACGGCTTGGCTGGGGAGGGCACAGGCATGGCAAGATCTATACTCAAGTCAAAGTCTCTCCTTGTAATCATCCTTTTCTCCCTCACCGACTTGCAGATCAGGCATACCTGACTTCAAGGCTTAGTTCAGCTACTACAAGCACTACAGTAACATGGAATTTTCAGAGGCTTTGAGGGTTGCTTAACTATGCTTGCACGTATCAACAGGAAAAAATTAAGTCAGCACTTAAAAACCTCAGCCACAGTACCTGAACTAACCACTAGAACCACTTCCCTTTATGCAAGGCAAGGTGCTGCAGGTTCAAAGTTGTTGGAACCTCACAGCACCTGATACCTAAACAAGAACTGGTGTACCATCACCACCCTCAGTGACTCAACTCTTAAGCGGGGATACCACATGGTAAGCACACAGAGCACTGTGCAACAGGACAGCTTGTAGTCATGCCACTTTGAATCCTAACGGTATCAGAGGAACCTTCATCAGCTCTTTACCTGTGTGCCTCCCTGTTTGCTGCCAGGATACAAACTTTATGTATGCCAGGACTTTACAGGGAACAAGAAGTAGAAGACCACTGGCTGCTCAGACTTGCATATACCCCTACTGACCCATGCTCCCATTTGGTCTAGGCTTCTTATTTTAAATTGTCTTAGGGTAAAGTGAAAGAGTTATTAAAATTTACCCAACCAATGAGGAAGACACCTCCAAGCCATGGAGCGTGTATATGCTGCCTCAAATAATACACAGAAATTCCAGCTCCTGGGAACTCCTGACATAGCAGTGAGCGAATCAGTTCTGCATCACAGAGTGATACTTGAAGCACCTGCAGATACGCTGGCTCGGGTACTGGATCCAGTTGAGCTGCATTAGCCTGGAGCTGTGTCAGCTAACATAGCTCAACCACTTCCCACACCCAAACCAGCTTATTTACAGCAAGCTCAGGCATCTCCAAGAAGAGGGTTGTTTCTGCACTCTCTGCTTTTGGCACCTGCGGGAAAAGCAGCAAGCTGCTCCTTCCTATTGCAAGAAAAGGAATTACCAGACTCACCACAAGGTTTACAATCAGAAGCTCAGGTTTGCTTCTTCATTGCTTAGTGCAGTGATAAGAAATAAGATATATTTTGCAATATTTATTACTTGGGTAACAGCAGCATTTAAAGGCTGCATCAAGGCCAATGCCGAACATCATTCCCAGACCAAGTCCACCCCCACAGCAGGACCTGCTGTCCAAGAGGACCCATACTCCTGCAGACGTGTTTCTGGGGATGGCAGAGTGGCTGCTTCCAGCACCCGACCACTCACGCTGCCACCTAACAGGATGAAGCCTCAAGGGCTGCTCCTACTTCCTGCCCTTGCTGTCAAACCAGATGACATCTCACTAATGTACACCTGGTCAAGATGTGGAGGACAGCATTTACCAAGTCAGCAACTGCGGAGTCATTATTTGTAAATGAATGATAATCAGGGAAAGCAGATAAAATGCACTATAATAGCTGAGGAAAAATTTGTGTGTGTGTGTGTATGTGAATAACATAATCTTGTGCTGGAAAGTCACCTACGCGATATGCCATGTTAACATCAATGTACAGAGCTGGATTACCCTGGTAAGCAAAACACACTCTAAGCCAGGCACTGGCATAACCAGAACTGAGGAATCTGGCTTCCCATAGGGGTGAGTGTCAGCACGCTGCGTGTGACCTAACAGAGCAGCAAATATTTTGGCCAGGTCCCACCACCGTCGCAGTATGGCTGAGGCAATACTTCAGTCTCAAATTGAACCCTGACTCCTCCACCACTGCCTCTGAGCATTACTGACTAAATATAAACATAGAATCAAGCAACTAGCAGTGTGGACCTTTACCTCCTTCTTTGAATGAAAGTCTTAATTCAGCCAATACAGGCCTCTGCCAGATGTGGCGGCTGGGCCCTCCCATGGCTCTGTTACACCCAAGAGTAGTGCTACTACCACCAAGAAACTCACCAGTTCTGATGTCAGGCAGACTGCACGGAGTCTATTTTACAGCTGTAAGTTACGAACTATTTAGCCTCCCCCCCCACACACACTTACCAGGTTATACATTCAACACAAGGCAAGGGGCAGAGTAAGGAAGGGTTGTGCTCGCTCTCTCTCAGACACCTGCTCTCACTTACAACCTCAGCAGAGTAAGAGGCATCCGTTACTGCTCTTATCTAGCCCAATGAAGATTTCAGTCATCCCCTCTGTAAAGTGCTGACAAAGCCACCATTGCTGTGCCATCCAAGTATCTGGCAAATAAACACCTTGACACTGAATGGTTATGGTTAATTGTTATTTGAATCTACATTTGGATTCCCTATAGAATAAACTTCAGAAATTTAAGACCAGGACACTACCAAGCCACGCCATGTGCCACGGACACCTGCGTTGGCTCCAGGTCTCCTCTCCACAGGGTCACTCCAGAGACACTTCTGAGCTACCTTGGTGCAAGCAAAAGAAGGTGCTTGACTCTCACATGAAGTATAACAGCATTGGAATAGCTCATATGGAGATGTCTCTATCAGGAGCCAGCAACTTCAGAGACCCACACGAAACTTGCTGTGTTTCAGACAAAATGTCAGCTTCCCTTCAACGCCCAGTTTCTGCTCCTCAACTGTAGTAAACCAGGAGCAGTCTAACAAAATTACCTCCTTCTTACACCGCACTTTTAACAGTGATCCTCAAAGCTCTTTGCAAAGGAGGCGCTGCTGCCTTCCTCAGCTTTGTGTCTGCAATGCTAAGAAAGAGGAGTTGCCCACTGCTACACAGCAGGCAAAAATCAAAGCCGGGTCACATTGTAGTCACAGCCCAACCCTCTTTTCACCATCCTGTGCAGAGGCCTTCCTGCAAAAAGGTACCACAGCCCATTAAAACACCGGCCTAAAGCTCAGTAGACAGGGACCAGATTTTAGGACCAGACTTTAGTCCCAAGGCTTTTTTCTTTAAGCTTTTCTGTAAACACAAGCTCTACCTAGTCCACCCCTATTTCTGCTCTCATTATGTGATTCAGTGCTAAAACTGAAGGCTCTTGGGCAGACAGAAACTTCCTACACCACATTTATACACAAGAGTGTAGATCAGGAACCCTATATGAATTGGAGCTCATGAGCGTTCCCATAGAGTGATGAAAGGTCTCAGTCAGGACTCCATCTGTAACAGGCCTAAAAATGGGTTTGCACGTAATCTCAAAGCATCCCTAATGTATGTAGCTCCAGGACATTCTCTGATGCATTCTTGCACCTAATTGCAAGCAGCATGATTCAATAAACGGTATGAGAACCATGGACGTAATTTGCTTCAGACAGAAGAGAAATCACTACTCCACTGTACTATTTATATAAATAACAAGATGACTGAGCCAACTATCACAAACAGCATAATACCGGAATCTAAT
>NW_009650072.1:500869-504298 GCF_000708025.1 Charadrius vociferus | reverse complement strand
CAGCTTAGTGTCATCCATTCTGAACCTGATTTAAGAACAAGGACGTCCCGCAGAGGAACTATCCAGAACAGACACCGCAATTTGAAGCCACTGTCTCAATTTGAATACTTTTCAAGAGTATATAAGACTTTACTGCAAACACAGCTGCTTTTTCTGACAGTTCTACCTGGAAGTGCTTCCTATGCCATGGCTTCCTACTTCCCTAGACCAGCCTGTTTTCCTTCTATTCTGGACAGCATGGAGAGAAAGGTGCCATGCTACCACGGCTGGACTAGTACTTCCTTCTAGTCCCAGATATGTCTACACAAGAGATAATGTTCAGCAGAAGCACAGAAGCCACAACAAAGAGCAGGTCAGTGAGAAGCTGAGGAGCAAAGAAAGAAATTCCTCTCCTCTCCCCAGCAGCTGTTTCTGGAACAGGCTGTCCAGAGAAGTTGTGTAGTGTCCACCTTGGAGACACTGAGAACCCAACTGCACAGAGAAGTGAGCAACCTGTTTTGAGCAGGTCTCCAGAGGTCCCTTTCAACCCCAACTCTGATCTACATGTAGACCCCTCTGCACAGGCAGAGGTCCCTGACTGCACCAGCTACAGAAACAATTCACCCTGACTGCAAGCAAACTCTTCCTTCTGCTAATGCTGTTGATGAAAGCTTGTGTCTTCCCTGACCTTGAAGCTGTGTTATCTGCTTTGGCTGCAAGCAGGCGATAATAGCTCCTGACAATGGCAAGAGTCAGCTCTGAGCCCGTGGAACAGGAAATCCCATTTCTCAAGCCCTTCAAAACCTGCCAGCCTGCCTGGCACAGTTTCTCACAGCAGCACTCAGTGAGATTACAGCACTAAAAATAACCCACACAATAAGTTGTGCATTTAGAAGAAGAAAGGACTTGCCCTCAATGTGGGTTTCCCTTCCACTTGCGGCCTCAAGTATCCCCAGACAGTTGAACTGCTAGGGTTTTGTTCTCCAAATTAAATGGGAGCTGCAGCTGTTGAAGTGGGTTTAAATCAAATAAGAAGATTAAAGGGTACAACAAAGAGCTAAGATACTTTCCAGTTTTTAAACAAGTGTCTCTCTCTCCCCTCCTTGTTTTCTATAATAAGAAACTCGGAGCTAAATCTGCTTCCTTACCAAAACACTCTGCCCTTCTCTCACGAGCTCACATACAATTGGTTGTAGACGCCTGAAATGAAGCAAAGGTAGGGGGATCAGTCCTGCAGACTTCCATATGGGAAAACAATCCTCATGGGCATTCTGTTGCAATATTTAAGAAAATGTCCAGGTCTGTTGGGTTAAACGCACTGTCCGAACCAGCAAGAAAAAAGGCATTCCTCGTAACAGCAGGCACCAGAATTAGCACTACCTAGAGGCGTTATGCAAGTTTTGCTGTCTTTACAAGCACACGTTTGTAGGCTAGGCCTACGTGCAGCATGAACCATTAAAGCTCAGTCATTTGTATCAGATCACTTTCATTTAAGCCAACCTGACTACTGAGGAAGTTTTCATGCATCACTTGCAAGGCTTGGGCAATTTGTGCTAGTGCTCTCAAACACAATGGACTTCTTTCTCAGCCCCCAAACAGACTGTATGCTGACATGCGGCAATGAGAATTACATTCATGACTACAGGCTTAGCTGCTCATTTGATTCATATAGACAATTTATTGCTTATATAGCACATGTCAAGTACTGGCTCAATTAATAACAGTTCACCTTGAGCACAAATAGATTTTTCCTGCATGCATCTAAACAAAGTTAAGACCCACATGTGTGCAAACAAACTAGAGTCTTACACACTTGCCTTGTCTTCAGTTGGAAGGTCATATGCTGTGTTGTTTTACCCAGAGGAAATCAGACAGATGAATGCTGAACACAGTAAATTTTTTAGGTACTGAGTCCAAGGCCCTGGGCTCTCCAAGAGAACCAGAGAGCTGCAGAGCTCAGAACCACAGCAAATGAAGGACAGGTGTCACACACCTCACAACATCTCCACAGCCATCACCTGGTAGGGGGTCTGGACAAGGACAATAGCCACCACCTGACAGCAGAGATAATCTAACTACCTCAACCACAGAGGCATACCAAAATCCTCTCTTGCATTTATTGCTTGCCTTTGGATTTAAGCTACAAAATAGGAAGGGTGTTTTGCAGAGAACAGTTTAAATATACACTCAGTTAACTCAGAAGCACAGTCCCTCCTATGCAGTACAGGTGATGATACAACATAACATAGCTAGAGACTGTGTTGTAACATAGCCAAACAAGAAGGCAGAATAAACGTGGGTAGGCTTTAAGCATAAGGTCCTTCACTTTGCAAACTCATTATTTTCTTCTTATAGGTTTTGGAGATCATAATTAGCAATATTGGGGACCCTAACTGTGAATACTACTGGAGACATAAAAAGATTATGTAAGTTTATGAACACTTCTGAAAACACAGGGAGAGGGAGAAACTGATAAAGAAGCATACACCTGCTGCCACATTGCTAGTAAATCTCCTTCTGCTGTTCCACTCCAGCCCAGCACATCCTTTCACTTTCAGAGCTGCAAATGATACACAGCTAGTTCCCAGTTCTGCATTTTCAGTATTACAGAGACCAAATCCTGCAGCACTTGTGATTCTCCTCATCTTTTGATCTTTGTCAGCTTCTCCACTCCCCTCATGCTTCAGCTCCCCCCTCTCCTTTGGTTTTAGCAGACCAATAAATCCCCCAAAGACCTTAAAAACGCTCTGGCTTTTTCCTAGATCAGAATGTATTTTGCACGAATAACATGACATTGAAGCGATTGCACTTCTGTCCCCCTGTGCCCCTCCAGCACGTGTCCCTCCTGCATCCACAGGGAATGCCATCTGCAGTGCAAGTCTTCACACCCTACCACTGCTGCAGGTGCTAACACCACCCCCCTGAGACATCGCCTGCCAGAACCACAACCTCCCAAGAAAGGATCTGCTACAGCTGCGAGCCTCAGACCCTCCTGAGGCCTTACTGCAGCAGGAACATCCTTGTGAGGCACCTCCTCTGTCACCCCTGCCTGGAAAGCTTCAGAGCTTTATCAATATCTGCACTACTCCAACACAGAGCTCCAGAGGCTGATGCACACATCTGTGGAAGTTGCCGCTGGCCACAACCACCCCCATGACAGCCCTGAAAGATGATAGCCGCTGCGGTGCTCCTAGCATCTCTGATGTGCCCGTTTCCTACCAGCGTACACACCCTCCCCGCACACTGCTTTTCACAAGACGGCACCAGTGGCAGAAGTTGCTGCCTGCAGGCCTGGGAAACAAACCTTTGGGGAGCTGCACCCCCCAGAGATGGGCTACATCCTCAAATGGTGGCCATAACAAGGCAGTGGTGGGGTGGCGACTATACCTCTTCCTTACTCTAACAAGGCCTGCAAACCCACACCACACCGTGCCCTCGTGGGGTGGCAGC
>NW_009650072.1:398649-500542 GCF_000708025.1 Charadrius vociferus | reverse complement strand
GAGACTCGGCCCGTTTTGGGGCAGCTCTGTCGGGGTCTGGAAGGGGACACGGGTGAGCAGGGCCGGGGGCCCGAAGGCACGGGTTGATGGCGCCGCAGGGCAGGACTGCCCCGGGCTTGGGCCCGCCACCTTTACCCCTGCCGTGCAGGGAAGGGCCCACACGGGTGCCGGGGCACGCACCAGCCACGGCTCCGAGCCCAAGAGGCGGACTGGGAGGCTGTCACGGTAATCTGGAAGAAGTTACAAATCCAGCGTCGAGGTGAACACCTAAAAGCTGGGCGAGGCATGTGACAGGCCAGCAGCCATGCAAACCCACTGACCGACCAGCAAAAAAACCCCACAAACCCAAACCCAATTCAAGCCAGGGACATACCTGATAAGCTTTTTCAAATATATGTGATTGAGGGTGTTTCAGGCGGGGAGGGTGGAGAAATCCTTCCTTACGCTAAATCTGGAAGCAGCTCAGGTTAGAGATGAGGATCACAAGCCGCAACAGGTTTTGGTGCAGTGGTTTCCATCCCGATCAGATCTAGGGGGGGTGTGTGATCGCTTTGTAATTCGGATTAATCTTTTTCAACATGATAACTGTGGCAAACCAGGCCTACGGGGTTGAGCTGTCCTTGCCTGTACATGGCGCGTCTGTGCCATGAGGGTGGAGTGCGTCGGGTGTAGCGCTACAGACGCCAGCGCTGCGAGGAGACAGCGTTAATTCTGTGGCCGGGAGGATGCTGCCTTTCGTGCCAGCCATCTTCAGCTCCTTTGGTGTGGAAAGCCGTGATACGGTACTTACTGGCTCTGGCACTGGCGAGAAGTTCATTTTCGTGGACATAAACAGGACACTCAACAACTAGTATCTTTACTGAATGAATTTATTGGTTTTTGAACTAAAGTTGCTCACAGTTATTTAACAAGGGATACATCAGATTTTTTTGTCCATTTTAAACCATTAAATAATGTCAGTTTGTGTCTGTATATGTGTGTGTGCGCGTGTGTGTGTCTTCAAAGTACAAAATAGGAAGGATAACAAGAGGTATTGCTTTCATTTATTCTTATATCTTGTGTAAGTAATCCCCTTCCTGCTTGTACCACATGGGTTTTGCTGATATAGGTATTTTTAAAGTATTATTATTATTTTGTATTGAAATCCCAGCCTTTTGTAGAGGTACAATGTAACAGAAGCATCAAAATCTATACACAAGGGAAGAGAAAAGAGGGAAAAGAAGGACGGGGGTGATGGGAGGGGAGCTTGGAGGAGAAGTAGAGAGAGGGTGGAGGCAGGAAAGACAACGAAAGCAAAAGAGACTAATTTACAGCAATGTCATGCAATTAAAACTGCCCCCCTCTCCTGCACCCTTGCCTCCCCCCCTCCCCAACCATCACTCCCTGGTGTCTGACATGCACACAGCAATACGAGAGAGAAAAGTTTAAGAATAGGGAAAATAAATAAATAAATAAAACAAAACAAAAATAAAATAAATCCCTCCCATTTGGGGGAATGGGGAAACGGGGCAAAAGTCAAAGGTCTTTGCCCCAGTTGTGTCTTTAAAAATTCTTTTTAATCTTCAAACCTATGTACAAGTAAAACTGGTCCAAGAAGGGGAAAAATGATTAAAAAAAACAACAACGACAACAACAACAAAAAAGAACTCATCCAACATTATCATTAAAAAAAAATAATCTTGCGATACAACATACACCCATAGGAACCCAACGAGCAGCAATCGAAGGTCATAAAAGAGCTGAACACTAATGCTAAGCCTACATTCTTAAAATCTCAGTCAAGAAGTACTTCTCACTGTGTTTTGTCTTCCACGCGTAAAACCACGTTTTTTTTTTTGTTTGTTTAACCTTTGAGCTTGGGCCAAAATAAGTTACACTTGGTCACATAACTCTTGAGGAGGAGGAAAAAAGGCAGCGATTCTTCTTTCTCAAAGTCACAAGCTGAACACTTACGGGGTTTCTGTGTCTTTTTTTCCCCTCCTCCCCAAAATAAATAAGAATCAATGTTGCCTCTACACAGTTATTAAACAGAAGATATATCTAACAGCTTATTTTTTTAAATATATATATATGTATATATAAATAACCGAGACCTAATAACTGAAACACAAAAGAAAAAAAAGGTCCCCATCCACCCAATCCCACCCTCCTCCCCCTCAAAAACAAAACAAAACAAAACAAAAACTTTATAAAAATATCTTGCAGTAATTTTTAAAGTTTACAGTAGCTTCGTGATTAAGTCTCCCATTGCCCTGACTCCACCTTGTCTTGCTCTGATGAACTAAGTGCCAGTAATTTGCACACACACACACACAGGAAATAAAACCCAAGATAAGTCTCTTTTCTTCCTCCTCTTCATCTTCTTTTTTTTTTCTTTTTTCTTTTTTTTTTTTTTTTCTAGAAAAAAATCACCCAAGCCAACAAATGAAACTGGTAACTTAAAGAAATAATAATACTGATATCAATGCAGCACTAGCAACACAACAATTGCCTCTAAATGCAGGGTGCGGTGGAGGATCCAGCTGGTCGAAGAAAGTCCCAGCGCGGTGGCACAGTGGCAGGGAGTTGACAGGTGGGGAGGAAGGTGTCGAAGGAGGAGCAGCAGTAGCAGCAGCGGCAACTGTGCCTGGTGGCGGGAGAGACAGTCCTCGGCAGAATCTTGTCCCTCTTCTTTGCTACCAGAAGTTGCCTTTTCCCTAAGTTTTAATGTTTTGTTTGTATGTGTTTATTCATTGAACCCCCTCTCCCTCCTAAGTTTACTCCTTTCCCCTTCCAGCAGGTCAAAAAGCAAAATGATACAGTATAAAAAAACCAATTGTTTTGTATATATATGTATGTATGTATGTATATTTATATATAAATATACACACATATATACATGTATATATAAAAAAGGGGGCAAAAGAAAACAAAAAGGTGGTGGGGAGAAAAAGAAGGTTAAGAAAATCTCGTGATGAAGCTCCCCAATATTGTCTTGGTTCAACGCTTAGTTTTGAGTTGCTCCTGGCTGGTTTCTGATGAGAACGCGCTCTGGATTCATGAAACACTGCGCTCCCGCTACGCCTGTCTCCTTCCCCGCACCCTCCCCCTCCGGGCTGAGTTCACCTGCACGGACAGAAGTTGCCAAAGGTAAAGGTTTCACTCCAGCAATTTGCAACCTCCTTTCAGCCCAGACTCTGCAATCCCATAACTGAGCAGATCTCTCTTGTGGAGCACCAAAAAAAGAAAAAGAGAGGGGGGCGGGGAAAAAAGGCGTGCACTGGGGAGGTGTTTGGGGAGAAGTGGGGGAGAAACCCACTTCCTGAAGGGAGAGGGGAGGCTGGGAACCTCAAACAGGACTGGTCCTTGGACAGTCTACATCGGTTGCCTTCCGTCAACAAGTGTCCGCAGAGCACAGAAGGTGAAGCCGTGGCTGACATGTTAACTTTTCGGGATAATTCCTGGTAGCAGAGCGGAAACAAGTGGTGTCGTCAGAAACACAGAGAGAGCATGAACAGAACAAGAAACAAAACAAAAGAAAACAAAAAAATAATAATAATAAAAAACCCAAAAAATCAGGAAGGAGAAAAAAAGCAAAACATTCAAAAAAAGGGAGGAAAAAAAACCAATCGAAAAAACCACAACCCAAGATCTGGTGAACTGGGTTTGTCATCTGTGCTACCTTTTCTTTTCTTTTCTTTCTTTTCTTTTCTTTTCATTCTTTCATTCGTTTGTTTTTGTGTTTGTTTCTGAGATATATATTATATATCATATATAAATATATATATGTATATATATACAGTCATTCCTTCATACAAAATTTGTCTATAGACAGTTTTGTACTGTTGTGGCAAGGTATATACATCCTTCTAGTTTAGAGGCTAGCTTGCTAAGGAATATTCTTTCATTCTTTCTTGCTTTTTTGTTTTTGTTTTTTCTAAGTTATTTAATTTTTTTATGTGTTTATTTAAGGTTGGTCTTGTAGGCCGACTGATGAGACCATCTTTGCCTTGTCTTTGCCAGCAGGGTACTTATTGTCTCCTCTAGACCCATAGTCATTAGAACCGGAATCGCTCCGCTTGCTGTTTGCGCTATGCTTGGTTGGCGTGCCGGGGGGATGGCTCACCTGCCCGTTCTTCTCGTCTGAAAAAAGTTGTTTAATTACGTCAAAGAAGTTACTCAATGGGCTGCCTGGGTACACAAAACAGAGGAGACAAAAAAAGAAAGAAAGAAAGAAAAGAAAGAAAAAGGGGAAAGAGAGAAAAAGAGGAGAGAAAGAGAGAGAACAAACAAACAAATGAACAATGGGGTTTTTAACGAGAAGAACATGATGAGGAGATCCAGAGCCACGTGCGTGGGGGTGTGTGGGGGATGAAGACAATGAGCAGGAAGAGGAAGAGTGTTTAGGATGGGACACCTACAGAAATAAAGAGGCTGGGAGGATAAAGCACCTAGGGCAAAGGTCCTAGTTTTCTCCTGAGCGGGGGGAGCATTGCTGTCTCACCTGGCAGGAGGACACAGTACTATGTGCCTGAAATAGTTCAGTCTATTACTTGGAGTCAGTTGGCCACTCCGCACCGAAACGTCAGTGAATATAATGCTGGATACAGGCAAATCCCATCTTACTGCTGCTGTTACAAACACGAGGTGTTTGGATGTGGTCACCAATTGATGCTTTGCTTTGCAGCCTTGCTAAGCTCTCTTGCTACACTGGCCATTAGGCTCTTTTTTCTTGCATTTTATTTCTTTCTTGCTAACCTTTCAGTCACTAAGCCTGAAGCACCTGAGCCCAAGGGAAGCAGCATTTGAAAAATGAGCTACGGCTGACATGAGTATTGCCATCTGCGTGTGTGGTTTGTGGCTTGTACTTGCAAGCTTCTAAGCACCTTCAGATCCTTCTCACAACAGGTACCTGGAAATGAAGATGCTGAATGCATTGTGGAAGCAGGCTGTTATGCATCTATTTCTGGGACCTAGCAGGGTCAAGAACGACTTCCTTATTGTCCTGAATTTATGTTCTCTCTACAGTACAGCCTCCACGACACTGGAGTTAGGAGCCAGAGAAGGGTGTAGGGTTGCGCGCTAGTAGAACAGATATCCCATTAAACCAGCCACTAGAGCAGGTTGCAGTATTAACATGGGTTGGGCGCCGTGCACATGAATACAATCTTTCATGCCATTTGGACCTCCAGGCAGCAGGGCTGGATGCTGTTAATCTAGTCCTACATCAGAGGATGTGCGGAAGGCCATACTTGAGGAAAGGCTCGAGGGTGCTACCAAGGGAAAGGGACCAGCTGCTACTGGAAAGGTAGCCTTTTGGGGGCATTTCTAGTCCGTTTTTATTTTCTTGGATTGGGGGATTAATTCTGATCAGGCGTAGGAGGGGTCACACCAAATTCGCTAAACATGGATATTGAAGTTTTTTTTATCTAAGGTACACCATGGAGGTGATGCCTGTTCATGATCATTAAAACCCCATGATGCTTTTCTCAGTATTGGGCTGTTGGCTCCATTGTTCTAACAAATTCAAATAATTTACATCCCACCTAAGTAATTTCATTCTCCAGCTCCCAGAAGGAAATGGGCTCCTTGTATCTGCCTTTCAATGCTGTGGCATACTTTGAAGAGTGGAATCTTTCATCCCTGTGATGGGAACGTTCAGTCAGGAGCAAAGGACTTCCTTCATAGCAGAGATTGCCATTTATCCACAGTTGGGGGACACTGGTAGCTTGGTAATATTGTATTTCCCTTCACTTTCATTACAAACATAAGCAAACCAATTACTACAGCAGGCAAGTACTTTCTGTGCACGGTAACTCATCTGAAGAGCTTGTTGAGTGCTTTCTTATTCTCTAATGGAAAATGCTAGACAGACATCAACTGCTCTTATACAAAGAAAGAGGAAATATATAGTATTTGTGCCCCGCAAAACTGAATGCGCTACTCCTTTTTTCCTGCCCTGTGCTAACCAGGTAGTTGCTGCTTTCCTCGGCATGTTAACAGGCATTGAGAAAAATCACATGGCTGGCATATACAGTGAAGGATCTCAGTCTTATTAATCTAATTAATTCCCTGTCTTCCTCTACCTGCTGCTTTGTGGTTAACTTACTGCCGGCCCTGGTTCTGTCTGTGCATTCAGTTACATCAATGCCACAAGCAAATGGCTGTTCATTTCTGGAAGGGCATCATTCACTTAACTAACTGAAGCCTTAGAGATGGGCCCAAACAAACAGCCAAGCGAAGCACATATCTCAATTTCTGGCTAAGACAAGAGCTATCAAACTCAGTTATTTCGGGGCCAGACCTCCATGAGCTCCACCTGCTTCCTTCCACATCTATGACGTCTATTTAAGAGATTTCCATAAGCTTCCCTAAAACTGTCTTAGGTTCTCCGCTCAGACTTGTTTCTATCTGCTCAGATTCATTTCTACTTCTTTTAGGTGGATACTCTTTTTCAATGAAAAGAAAGAAAAAAAAAAAAAAACCCGAAAGCAAACACTCAGCCTTGAATGCAGGAATGTGGGCAGGTCTGGTTCTTATGTGGCTTTGGACCCCTCATCTTCATAAGCAAATGGAGTCAGCAGAGAGAATGAAAAAGAGCACTGAAAAAAATGCTGGAGAGGGAAAGACTGCTAGGTTGGGAGAAAAGGGGAGGGGAATATCTCTAGTTATTCAGCTGAGCAGTTTATTCAACAAGCTTAGAGGGAAAGAAGAGGGCAGAGAAAGCAGGGCTCTGCAGGAATCGAGGAAGTTTTTTTGTTTTCACGTAGACAAGAACAGTAGACAAAAGGACAACTTGCAAGAATGAAGTCATAAAACATTTTTAAAATTATATTTATATATCTTGTATTTGCTGAGTCCTGATACAGGATTTTTAACCATGCTATTAAAATATGCAGCCCCTGTTTCATCCACCCTTTCTCCTCCCCATGTCCTAGCAGCTTTCAAGTGCCTGGAGATTTACTGCAGCAAAAGTATTTAACAGTCTACTTTTTTTTTTTTCCTGTATCACTGCTGAATTTCTTACAATCAGCATTTTCAGGTAAAATATTAATGGGAGGTAAGAAATCCTTAGGGATGTTTAAAGAGTGCTACTGAAAAATAAAATAGGCCATTTCACTAACCCTTTCCTTCCTTTGCGTTTTGTAGTATCTGTACTTGTAACTAAATACTAGGTAATAATGCTCTCCTATCCTGCAGTCAAGAAAGAACCGATCCTACACCAAGCCAATCACTGCATTGATGTTGTCTACATGACAGCTTGTTAACCCACTCTTGGGCTGGTATAGATACTGGTGTTTGGATAGAGAGAGTCCTCACATTTTTCTCTGGAGATATGTAAGCATGGGTCAGCTACGCTGGAAACATGAAAATGATGCGTGGTGTTCCTCCTCTTAGTTCTCAGTTCCCTTTGGGCTTATACGTCCAGTAAAACAAGACTTGAAAATGCAGGTGATGATGGATTAGAATAGCTTTTTCAGCAATGTTCCACTCCTAGTGCAAAATGTGTGATAGGCTCTTACACCTGTAAGTCCATCTGGGGCCCTCAAAAAAGCTGCCTCTCTTATTTCAGAAAGTGAGATGACATCCCATTTCCTCTGGACAGGGATGAAGGTTTGGCTTGCTGCTTCTTCAAAACTTCCCTGGTGTTTCATGCATCTGTAACTAAGGTCTTCTTTCCCCTTGAGAGCAAATGTTCATCAGCACAGAGCAAAGAAGGCATGAGGGTAGCCAGGGTAAGAAACTGTGAGAAGGATCAGAGGCAGGAGGGGAGGTTCAGAGCATTAGGTTTACATCTATTAGGAGGAGATGGACATGTGCGTTTTTGAGTTAGACCAAGGAGCTGTAATGCTGCAAGATGGGGAAGGGGAATGGGTTTGAAAACAAGCATTGAAGCTTATGAAAGGGTCATGTATTGAAGGGATGCTAGAGAACTATATTTAAGGAGAAGGCATTGGTTTGTGGCACCTGTGTGCAGCACTGTCACAGCCAAATATCATGAAAGAAGTCAAAATTGTGAATGCATCTGAATAGAACAGGCACTAAAAGGAAGGAACAGGGCTGGAGATAGACACAAAAATGTAAAAGGGAGCTGGGCAGGTGGCTTGTATCAACCCTCACAGTCCTCAGTATTTCATCTGTTGTTCTTGGGAAGTCTGTCTGACATTGACCTAGTCCCAGTGGTGTCACAGGTTTGAGAAGCAGAGTGGTAGTGGAGCACCCAAGTAAGAGAGGAAAGAGAAAATGAGGTGATTCACTCCAAGTACCA
Organism: Charadrius vociferus; assembly: GCF_000708025.1. Lineage (NCBI taxonomy): Eukaryota > Metazoa > Chordata > Aves > Charadriiformes > Charadriidae > Charadrius > Charadrius vociferus. Next base: position 492,294 of record NW_009650072.1, on the reverse strand, counting down.
GAACTGACACCAGGAAAGGATGCACCTTGCAAGGACCCTGCTCTGACCTGGCAAAAACTCTGCCCTGACCTTGCCCTGACCCTCAGAGTCCTCCACGAAAAATAACAGGAGGTGGTGAACAAGCAGCTTCAGGACAAGCCTGGAGGCTTCAGTCACTGATTAGAGCCTGCTGTTTTGTAATATTTTAAGACAGTCAGATAAGGACTTGGTCCTCTTTTCACTGAAGCAAATATCAACATTCCCATTGACTTAATGGAAGCGAACCCCGAGGCACTTCCTTCTCCTGTGAAACCATCTCTCTCGAGTCTATGTATTTTTAATGCATTAATCCTTGTGGTGCTGAACACTAAGTTGCACAAAACAAATATGCCATCTGTGGGATTATCCTCTGCCTTTCCTTTCTGCATAGCCTGAGAAATTTTGGTTTTCTGCATTTTTAGCTTAGGCTTTGGGAGAAAGTGAATGGGAAAAGATAAGTCTCCACTGGAAATAGAGACACCCTCTGTCAACCTGACTTCCCATATTCCTTCCCCTGTTGCTTTCACATCCTTTCTGACTGTCTTCTGCCTGCCTCTGCTACTGAGGTTTTCTTCCTATACTCGTTCCTCTCTCTTTACCCCTTGTCTTTGTCATCCCTAGCTTGCTCTGTATTTCAATAGCAGCTGTGGTTTCACTGAATCACGTAACAGAAATAAAACTCCTTTCACCTAAAGCATTGAAGCACTCTCTTGGTGGGTGATAATCCATTCCCTTACAAACCCATTTTGCTACTTTGACAAACTTCTAGTCCCCTTTGCTAATACTAGGCATTTTTTGCCTGTTTGCTTGGTTTCTGTTTGCAGAGTCCCTTTTGCCTTTGAAAACAGAAGACTTACAATATAGAACCCACTCCAAGAGTATATGCAGTAAAAGGGATAACAGAAAGATAAAAGTGACCTATTCCTCTTTGTTTAGTTGTAATTATCATGTAGTGGTCTTCCTCCAGACTAAAGAGCCCCTAGCCTAGGCATCATACAAATACAAATCAGAGTGATGCCTCAACGACCGCTGAAGAAGGCTACAAAAAGAATTTTTTTCTCCTTTAATGGTTGTATATATGAGGCTTCCCTCTAGACTGGAGAAGGGTGACAGAAAGGCTATTGCAACGTCTTGCTGGAGGCCATCACACAGAACTTCCTCCTAGTCTATGAACCCATCCTAGGCCACTTGAAGTGAGCTGAAGAAACTGCAGAAATCCCAAGACGGGTACTTGTCTAAAAATCTAGGAAGTCAGGAAAGCATTTCAAGAGACGTGGTTTTTAGTGGATTTATAAACTGTCACAACAGATTGACCAGAACAAGTTTTCCCATTTTTTTCCCCCAGTTAGTTACTAAATGGGACGGTTGTTTTGATTTAATTTCAGTTTAGGACTAGTAAATGGGGACAGTCCACAGTACAACTCCACATTTCTTAGCAGGACACTGGAACTGCAACTGGGAAAGGTGACTTCCAAAGGTAACAAAAGAGCTTATTTTCCAGAGTCCTTAGACTCTACCAGTAAAAATGCCAACTGAAAACAGTGTTTGCAGAAAGAGACTGTGGGTAGGAACTACTCAGATTATCACACACTGTTAGCACAGGTGTCTGTGCTACCAGCAGAGGGCGGGAACTTTCAATCGCTATACACCTGGGCAGATCTGAACAACCAACCTCACATTTAAATACTCTATAACCTGTCCTTGTTCTTACTCCCCTAAAACATCCCGTGTCCTCTGCAGGAGTGTGGCCCAGTATTTGTGACTAGCTAGATGCATCCAGATGGCCATTCTGTCTCTATTTTGCACATTTTCTTTCTCTCTCTCATGCACACACAGAGAAGCTGAGATACAGTTCAGCCTCTCCTGTCACAGACAATATAACTGAGACGGGTAGCTCTTGGGTAACGAGTCAGAGAATGGTGAACACAGGCAGCAAAGACCCAAATAGATAGGCATATTTCCTTGCTGCTGCCTTCTGCAGCGCGAAGGCATGAGTAATTAATCAGAAAACAAACGTGTCTCTTATTGATGAATAGCTCTGGCCACATAACATTCAAAAAAGGAGACATGATGACTGAGAGGAGGGAATCATACATTCGTTTGGACAGCTGGTGGCACTGAAAGAGCAGGCAAGGATAGTGGTGGGATGAAGAGATGCCAGATTCTGTTGTGGAATCATACTGTTCTGGCAAGTTGGCTGGTAAAGGATTCAGCCCAAGAATTCTTTGTATCGGCCTGTCCTTTTACAAAGATCTGCCTGCACAAGTGTGTGCTGAGAGGGGAAGCTGACGACCTACACTCATAAAGCCACAGCAGATGATACTATTGCTGCTACCCGTTCTCTTAGAGACTTCTGATGCTTCATTCCAATTTTTCGTCTATAAAAATGTCAGAAATGTACTGGCACATAATAATATGATTTTATCCTTTCCGGCCAGATGGATGTTCAAGTATGATCTTAAGGGTTTTAAGTTCTCTGACCTGCTACTAAGGAGCGAAATGACCTGTGTATGCTGGTGAAACGTTGCCTCCTCCTTTCCTCTGAATCAATCCCCTCAAAATATGATTTAATCTTCAAATTAAATTTGAGATGGGAGGCCATCTCAAATTTAGCTTAGTAAACCAAGCAAATATTCACATGGCATATCCTGAAGCACTGCCTGCCATAAATAATGTGACTTTAATTAAGAGAAAGATATCTGTGTTTTCTGCATTAGATATTACTACAGAGAAAGAGGAAAAGATCTTGTATTGGACCGTAAAAATCTAGCCATAGCTGTCGAAACAGGATCTGACGTGTACCAAATAGTTCAATACATCTGGATTCATCTTTAGTGCCAAGTTGCCATTTTTGTTGCTACCGTCTTCTACAGTGCAAAAACATGAGTCATGAACTGGAAAAGAAATCTCTCCCCAACACTAGAATGAAGAGATATGACTACAGTGTGTGGGGAGTCAGCTATCCATTTGGACAGCAAAGGATACTCGTAGAATGGGCAAGGATAACTAGGAAACTTGGCTTAAAATCTTTGGAAAATCTTACTTATCATATTTATTGTGATCCACCCATTATGAATGAATATGTGATCTTTCAGGTGGGTCTTCTTCCTTTTAGCTCTCATGTGGGTCACAATTTAGACAGAAGAATCAGCCATGCTCAGAAAGACCAGTAGCCAGCACATTTTTCAGAAATGCTAATAAAAAACCATATTGTTCGGACTACCTCACAGTGTAACAGTGGTGAGAAGAGCCTTTCAGCTGTGAGGGCAGCATGCATTTTTTTCTGCAGGTTTCAGCGTCAGTGCCATCAGTTACAGCTTTATGCATGCAGATCACCAATCTCCTCTTCCATCAAATAGGTACTTCGTGATTAGCAGGATTACTCTAATTAATGCCAATATGGATCAGGATCACTTCCAAGAGCACCAGATCCAGATATTTGCTGCTGCTAGTAACACCGACAGTCTCTAAATTAGCATTCACAAAGCTACATGCTGCAATTGCAGCCCAAATGTCATGTAGCCAGTTTTAAACTACAAAATGTCTCCTAATTTCTCAAGTAGCTTGGGATGCTATTGACACGGGCTTGTGTCTGTATGAATCAAACTGTGATCGCAAGGAGCAAGAGAAGCCTCTACTGCAGTGCAGTTGCTCTGTGTGCACAGAGGATGATTGGCCATGGGATAAGGTCAGATGGCTCTGAATAGGAAGCTATGTCAAATCCTAAACACTGGAAGCAAGAGATTTAAGTGAGATACATTGGAAAGATATGAAAGGCGAGTGGATTTGCTGTGCTTCTGCTTTGATCGGCTCATTTTGGTGATAGCCACTGGTATACACAAGGATCCTTAAAGATTTTTGTTTAACTCTGGTGCCAGGCATCAAGGTTTCAAATTGTAAGCAGCAACACAGAGTAAAGATGAGGTCTTCTGGCCACCTGTTGTCACAGGCTTATGGTCTAAGACTGCAGGAACATATGCTTGTGCAGTGCCTAACACAACAGCATGATTTGACTGGAGCTGCACTAGTTACACATACTAAACTTTTCCTTCTCTTATCATCACTCAGTTCCATGGAAGCACCACTGACGTAACTGAAGACTTTCCTGAGACTCATGAGAGATGGAAAGCAATAAGCGAAGATGTGCCTTACTTGGAAATAAAATTCAGCACCAAACAGCTACAGTGTGGCAGCTGGAAAGTTTACAGGCTCCCTGGTGTTTCTCAGAAGGTAAAGTCAAGAATAAGGCAGGCTTTTCAGAGCTTTCTGCCAGCAGCCAGCACCTTGGTGAAACATACTTACTAAGGACCCCAAAAAACTGGGGATGGCTGGGAAGGGGAGCTATCAAAGGCCATACCCCAGCTTTAGTACTAAGTCAACCACCCAAAGAAATCCTCAATTCACTGTTTAAAGGACTTCGAAGTCCTATAAAGACAGACTCTTTTCTAAACAAGGACTATTGAAATGGCACTGTGGGCTTCTGTGTGGTGTATATCAATGGCTCCAGGTCCAATGTGCTCAATCTACAATGATACCTGCTTTCTAATTCCCAGCTTTGTGGTTGAAGCTGGAGGGCTTTCCAGCTTGTATATCATCTTGATTTGGGTTTTTTTGTTGTTGTTTTGTTTTTTTTTTTTTTTTTAATGTAAGGGCTCTACAGAATCTATTGGAACCTTATTTTCAATTACACAATCTATTCTTCAGTGAGATAGACAAAAATACCAGATTAGATGGTAGTAAACAGTTCTCTCAATCCTGGCTCAAAAGAAACAGAATCCAGCCCGTTCTTTTACAGCTGTGTTGATTTTATAAGGCTTAACAGCAGCACATAAAGTGGTAAAGCTTCTTTGTCACTAAACTGATTTGGCTCTATAAACACAGAAGGAATAGATCAGCTAAATTGGAAGGTATCGCTCCTATAGGCAGTTTTCAGGTTACAGCTGCCTTTTAAAGGTAAAGGTTTTAATTTTTACCAAGTAAAATTAGTCTTATGAACAGAAATTAAAGACTTCATGGAAACCAGTTTAGTCTTTCTGGCAATAGAAACGCCCATTCCCCTGCTGAAATGGGTGGAAACATAAAATAAAATATTCCATCCCAATGTGCATTTCAATTTTATTACGAGCCAAATAATTTTCTTCTGTTGTCAAATATTAAGAGTTGGCAGCAGTTTTCTAGCATGCACAGGTAGGGTTGATACAGCAGCTGTTTCATCATTTGGATATTGGCACCTCCTGTGACATACCTTTGCTGTTCAAAATTAACTTGTTTTTCAATACCAATGGCTATATGCAAATTCACTTCTCAGATTGATGACCACTGCTAGCAGAAGATGAGATAACATTTAAAGGACTGAATAAATTTGCCTTGCTGATAATTACAACATTCAATGGTTTCTAGTGGGTGAAAAGATATTCCTCATTCCCACCAGAGCTTTCACATGGCTGAAACAGGCATGAAGCATCTGATTAGCTCTTCCTGCTCCATTGTTAACTCTTTGGCAAAAATTACCCCCTGTGTTCAGTCTCAGAATATGGGATAATGATGAGGTCACAAAAACACATACTGTAGTTTTTCTTACACGGAGAGCTCCCTGTCCTCAAAGACATAGAGGACAGTTTGCCAATAAAAGGTTAATCATGCCCTTTTGCTCCCCTGTCTAAATTGTGGGTGAACTCTCCTGCACACGAAATAACTCTTCACTCATATAGGAGGGTGGAATTCAGCTTGGTGCAGTCACCATTGCTTATGTTGTGTGCGAGCACACCAATAGGAATATGATTTAAAGGAAGCAGCTCCATTAAATGCCTAAAACCCATCCTTTCTCTTCTCTGGATATATATATATGTGCTTTCTCTGTGCTGTAGCTGCCACAAAATAGTCTCTCTGATGGCATTCACCTTGTCGTCTTTGTCACTTGTTGGATTGATGCTGACACTGTGACAGCTGGAGGGCCTGCCTGAACTGGGAGTGCGCAGTAATGCTTTCTGTGTAGAGAACGCAGAGTACTGGCTGGTTACCTGTATAGCTCAGTTATCTTGCAAGCAATCAGTAGAATCAGCATTTCAATATTTTTGCATGATGTGAATGCCAGATCCAGGCAAGAAATAAAGGCTTGAGGGAGAAGAGAGATTTGCTGTCTAATGACTTCAAGAAGAAGCTGGAGGTCTGCCTGCAACTTAAATGAGTCTTCACAAGGAGATCAGAAATGGTATAACCCAGAAAACTCAAACAAGAAATCAAATGAGCTCCTTTCAGTGCAAAGGAAAAACTCCCACCAGCAAAGCTGCAACTTAAGTGAAAGAGATCATCTCAAATACAGGAAATGGGCCAAATTCTGCCTCAGTCACACGCACATAAACCTAATATTATCTTCACTATGGCAATCCTCCTTTGTTGTTCCAGACTCCCCAACTCCAGAACAACTTTCCTCAGTTTATGAAGAGATGACGCAGAAGTCGCAGGTCCAGCTGGAGAGGGGTACTAGCTCAGTGATCACTTCCTCAACAGCTTGTGTTCCCTTTCACAGAGATATCTGAATTCAATGTAGATACCAAAATGGAAATCCAAAGAGAACAGAGTCCTCCTGTACAGAACCTTTCTGTACAAGATATAAGTAATAAGACAAATGCCTCTTACAGTATTTGGGTATTTCCACTGTTGTATTTGGAAGAGTCAGTAGGGGCACAGGTAATGAAAGAAAGAATACAGTCCATAGAGGGGAGGGAAGGCAAGGGACAAGTTAATCAAAATTTGTGAAACTCCAAGCAAGTTGAGTTGCAAGTTTTGCAGGAAACTCTTTTTTTTTTTTTTTTTTTTTTTTTCCTCATTCCTAGCAAAATTCTGAATCTCCAGTACATTCACTACTCCTCCAGCTAGAGACACAACATCCTTCCCCAAGACTAGACTGGAACTATGACAACTTACACTAGCTAAGCGTCTGACAGAAAATATGCAGTGTGTCTTATGGAAGATTTAAAAGGTTCTTACCCTAAGGATATCTGGGGAAGAAGGGAGTGGATGCAAAAGGGAATTAAATAACATAGCAATCCTGTCTCAATAAATAGCGGGAAACCAAGGGAGACAGCAGCTAGCAGCGCAGCATTCAGCTTCACTGCCAAAAAAGGACTGCAGAATCATGAATCAAAGGCAGCAAGTAAACAAAAGAGGACAAAAAAAAAACAGGAAAGAAAAAGAAAATCACTGGCCTGGGTTACAGTGAGGGAGGGAATCTCAAGTGCAACACCACACATTTGTGCTATGAAGGGGAAAGCTGTGGTGGAGCCTGTGCATCTGTGCATGGATGGGGAGGAACAGAATAAGGGGTTATGCTTGTGTCCACCAGGTAAGTGAAAGACATAGTGGGCTGTTATGGGGTGGGTAGCCTTGAAAAGAGCGTGGGAGAGCAGGGATAGGGAAGGGGAACAGGTGGAAGGGACAGGACGGCGCGTTATTATGTTGCTCAGCAGGGGCTGGGGAAGGAGAAAAGGCAGAAGGGAAGGAAGTTCTTACCACATTTGGAAAGTCTGCCAGTCATCAACTCCATACAGTTAGTGGTGTCTGGATCATAGAGCGGAAAGAGGAGGGAGGGAGGGAAAAAGATAAAAAAAGGTTTCCATACCTCTGTGCATAAAGTAGTAACTCAGCACATTATTACCTGAAGCAGGAAACATATACACATCTTGGTCTTTACACAACCCAGGCCAAATTCTGCCACCCACTGTATGCCAGTGCAAACCTGGCCCTGTGACTGAGAGTGGATGCCGATTCAGTCCTGCTGCTCCCGCTCACCTCTCTATCATACCTATAGCTACAGGTATTTATGAGATGTGGGAAATATTCTGCCACCACATTAGCAAACTAAAATCCTTGAATATATTGTTTCACCTGGCCAGCTTTGCAAGTTAACCTGCAACAGCCAGGAAATGCCCAGCCAGCTGATCTACGTACATCGAAAATGGAGGAAATGGAGCCCTGTGTTATTGGACATAGAATGAGAAGGCTAATTACACAGCTCAAAACCATCTTTTAGACCTCAAAGGGTAATGTCCAAGTCCTCAACATAACTCTGCCTCTCTCATTCACATATAGTCTCTTACTCCTCTTGCTATCCATGTCAACATTCACAGGCAATAGAATTACTTCTAGAAAGGGTGGCAGAATCTGGCCCTAAGACATTACTGTCCACTTTGTGTATAGCTCCCATTGCCACAGCCTCTGAGTGCTTCTTACTCAGGTGTGATAAGCAGAAGGAGCTTTATGTGCCAGCTTTAAAGCATAAAGGACCAGTCCTGCTGGACACTTCCAAGTGGAACCTGCTGGCAAGCCAGATCTGCTGCTGTCAGCCAGGATTCCCTTGCATTTGGGATCTAAACCATTGCATCCATGAGTGCTGGACGCCCACTCACTGCTGAGCAAGTGGCTAACAGTTAAAGCACTCAGATCTCCTCTTCCCTGTCCTCTTGATGAACGCTCAGGTATTCAAGAAATAGGCTGCTTGGAAACATACACACATACGCTGAAAATCCCTAACTGCTAGGAAGCTCTAACCACTCCTTATCAGCTGAAAAGTCTGAAAGAGAGAGGGAAGGATAATTTCTTGGCCTTCCTTCCCTTAAATACCAAGAAAAGTAATTTCAAAAAAGAGGGGAGGGGTGGTGGATATGCTTGGGTAAGCTGAACCCATGCTAGAAGAGCATGGATATATATGGTTTCTGATGCAGCCAGGCCTGTGCTGCATAGATCAGCTGGGAAAGCATGGAGTAGAGAGGGCAGGTGCTTGCTCCAGTGATACTGGTCAAAGCATCAAAGCAGCAGTTATATGTTCTCGATCCCCAAGGTTAGAGGTGGGCTGGCGGAGGTCAATGGGAGATGATACCCATGGAAGGTCTCTCAGAAAGGCATAAGAATGAGAGAAAGGGGAAAAAGGAAGGAGGTGAAGTAGAAGAGAGGATTCAAGAACTGGAACGAGGTATCAGAGGTGTCAGCGAGTCCAAGAGTTTACCTGCCTTTGAAATTCTTTGGCTCATCTGACTGAGTGAAGGCAGATTAAGCTCCCAAAATACATCTCTCCCTGACGATGCCTAACAGGTTTAAGAAGTGCCTACAGCTGCTGATTGAGCCAATGACCAGAAGTCACAGTCACAAGTTTGTATCTTTTTTTTTCTTTAATAACTGGGAGAAGTTTGTTGTTTCATGCCATTTAGTGGTTCATGTTCAGCCCCCTCTGAGTCAACTACACCTTGTTGTAATGCAGTGTAATACAGATCTATAGTGGTAGAGCTCAGAGCATCCACCCAAGCATTAGCAGAAGTTACGCTTTGAAAAAAACCTAAGAGCAAGGAAAATCTCAAATACAACTGACAGATTGTTTCTGACTCCCACCTCCAACACCTGGAGGTGTTTTCCCCTCAAGTGTACCCAGACCGACTGGACATACAGAAACTAGCAGTCTGGAAACAAAAAAAGGTAGTATTTGGTTAATGTCAGAGTAGGTAAACATTGCGGCTGGTTTACGAAGATTCTCCTGAAATTGGTATTTCTGTTTCCTTGTTAATTTTAACAAATTAATAATAATCATATGTCCTTAAGTTAGTATTTCAGAATACTGTGTTTTTTCTAAGTCACTTGCAGTCAGCATAGCTCTTTTTAGCTCTTTTTAGGATTTCATTTAAAGCTAATTGTGTACAGGTCTATATCGTGTGATTAGAATACAAACTGACAGATCTACAACACGTAAAAAGGATTGTAACATAGGCTTTTTGACAGCCTAACATCTTGGGCTCTGTACCCTGTTTTGTTCCTAAAAAACCTAAATTTGCAGGTTATAGAATTGGTTTTGATGGATAAGGAAAAACACAAACCCTTTTTTGAAATACAAGACCATGGAAAAATATCAAAGGAACACTAATAAAACCTCTAATTTGTCTTTCTTAAAACTTTCAAACACAACTATCATTTGCATTCTCTATATTGCCATGGCCAGTCCCAGGAACTGCACAGGAATTTATTTTTTATTTTTAATGTCTTTCCAAGACATGATCAGGTTGTTTTTCCTCTATTCCTAAGGCATAGCAAACATGAGCACACCAGAAACAGTAGCTCATACCGCATCTCTTGAAAGACTAACAGTTAACATGCCTTCAGCTTCTTTGTTATAATTACTTAATACTTCTTTCATTTCCATCATATTGTAACAACTGCTTTAGTAAATACTCTATATGATAAAATATTTTAAAGTAGAATTTTCATTCTAATTAGAAAGCCTTAGTTTTTTGGCAGTCAGCTTCTGCTCATGGATAATAATCCATAACCCAGTGACTGTGGGATCCAGGTGTTATGCGAGGTAAGTAAAACCAGGGTCCAAAGGCCTGTAGCTGAGAAGAGTTGATGGGTCGTGTAACTGCATTTTTAATGTGTGCTGTTTAATTTTTTAATTTAAGCATAGTGGCAGTGTCAGATCTCAATCCTTCTGATGATAAGGCAATTCCCTATTTCATAGAGATTGCTGGCAGTCACTCATGCTTTGGATTTGACCAAGGCTCTTTCATAAATGACACCCAGTTCAGTTCATTAACAGATGGCAAATGCTCTGGTTAAAATAAGACCTTCCTTCAAAAGGCCAAACAAACTCTGAATCCATTTAAAAATGCTAATGTCCTGCTGAATTTTCTTTGCTGATCATCTTTTTTCTTTAATGTCTGTGTTTCTATCCTACATAAATTTCACAATCAAGCTGCCTGATTTGTGATGCTTCTGGTATCTCTGAGACTGAGACTTGTCCCAGCCCAGGCAATCTCACCCAAACAGCTGCTCCTCTGAGATCTCCAAATCCAGGGCTAGATCCCAGAAAGCACTGAGCATCTCCTGCCAGATGCTCATAGTCCCCAGTAAACATTTCCATTAAGGGAGATGATGTCAGGGGAGCCACCATTTCCTCTGGTCCAAGGCAGTTATCATTTAGATTGGAAATCCCCAGTGTTTGGGTGCTTATTTGAAATGCACTGTTCTCCTATCAAAACTCTGGAGAGTGTGGATGTTTTCTACATGCTTTATTTCAGGACTACTTAGTTAATTTTAATAAGGTCTGTTCAGTAATAATACTAAAAATAATACTAAAAATACTAAACCAGTGCTCTGCCAGTCCAGCCAGGTGTTACATGGCACCTTTTGTAGGTGGGAACCATGACAGCAAGATGGAGAGATTGCCCTGGACACTACAAGAGTGGTAAGACATAAAGGATCACACAAAATGCAGGAAACAAGATAAACCTGGGACCTGGATGAACTCCGGATAAAACTGACTTGCAGTCCAATTCCAAACTGGTATTTGCATAGCTGTTTTGAGTCTGCAGCTGGAAGTTTACCTTGCATAGTACTTTATTTGCTCCTTACTCCTTTTTCTGTCTTGATGATAAAATCCTTCACACACTTGGAAACCCTAAGCTTCTTACTAATTTTTTTGTAGCAAATTAGCCAACCTACAGTCTTGTGAACCAGAAAGATGAACACCCAGAATTCACAGATCAACACTCTAGCAAAGTTTTTTGAGTCACGTGAACATGTTTTACTTTTTGAGGTGTACACCAGCACAGTAAAAGAGCTTAGGTGCATACACAGAAGCTACGCACACTGAGCAAGAATTTGCACTGCCCTATTTTGGTCTCTAAACGCTTGTTTATGCTGATGAAAGGCATTTCCAGCAGTAACACTGAGATGCTCTGAACTTTGAGATGCCAATGGTTAAAATTCGATGTGAAGCCAATAAATATAATAAACAGAAAACCTATTACAAAGAAGTTATAAAAGCTACTTCACTATTGCTGATTGCCCAGAACATGGGAAAATGGGAAAAAATGAGAATATGCAGCACCTCACACTTAAAAACAAAGCCCAAAGAGGCAAGAAAATATTAGGGAAATAAAAATTGATACCCTGTGAATGATCACAGATGGCTTTTGCATGTCCCTATCCACCAGCTGTTTCTATCACTCTTGTGCAAAGGCATTGGAGGAAAACAGATTATGATTTAATGGAAAGAGTATTGCGCTGAAACAAAGGCACAAATCTGAGATATTTTCTTCCATGGAGAGAGATCCTTTTATCCCACCAAAGGGCAGTCCTGCCCAGGGATTACCTAAGTAGAGATTCTGAGTATAAAGCTCCGGGATGGAGCCATACATGGACAAGAGACAAGGCCAGCTGCTTTCATAGACAGTGATACTCACTCTTGATCCAAAAGGGACTGTCAAAAACTAGATGGCCAAAACCGTCCAGTGCTCTGCCTCCACCAGCAGCCACACATAGATATGCAGGAGAGTAACAGCAGGCCAAGCATACAGAACACTTCCTCCTAACGCTACCTCACTCTCTCATCGCTTTCAGGTCAGAGATTTCCTGAGCCTGCTGCGATTTCTCTGTTTAGAAATCCTCATGAAGATTTCTCTTCCAGGGAGTTGTCCAGCCTCTCTGTGAGTGAGAAGTACTCAGGGGAAGATGCGCATCTGCAAGCTCCTCACATTCAGAACCTGCTTCAGCGAGGAGTTCCACGGGTCTTACATTACATCTTCCAATATTTTTTTGGTATGTGGTTTCCACGAGTTTCATATGATGGCCTCTAGTTCTTTCATAGCAAAGAAAAAATGAACATTCAACCCCTAGCTACTTGTTCTGTGCCAGTCGTGAGTCTGTAGACCTGGTGTTGTCTCAGCAGTTATACCACAGAGGATTTAATGTCCTGAAACGTTAAGGTAGAAGGCAGATACGTTGCACTAAATTTGGCCAACTGTACAGTGGATTTTAGAAGTGTTACATTAGCTTTTGGGATAGATTTCATTTATTTACACACTTATTCAGGTAAGGGAGAGAAGCTATTTTCCTGCTTCAGAGTATGTCAGAAAAAATAAGCACAGCCAGTCTTAGGAAGGAAAAAAGGAAGTGAACGGAGGGATATCCAGGGGGAAGGGAAATTATAAGGTGCTCAAGTGTGACACAGAAACACATCTGCCTAGATCAGGTACATATCAGGCTCATACACACGCACACACACAGATGCATGGGCAACACGACATCTACAAACACTGTTGTGAGCTGGAGGAAAGGAGAAAGAGGAAAGTGTGTTCTGAAACCCAGGCAAGCCGGCTTAGTGGGCTGGCATGCTGCATAACAGATCAAAGAGGGGCAGGAGAGAGAATGACTATCAGTGCCATAGGCTTACTATGTCTTGCTGTTCTGCTTTATACTGTGTTCATTGAATCTTCCCCTTCTGCAGGTCTTACGTTACATGCATGCACCTTTCACAGATGGTTTTCATCATCCCACCTGTAATGGCATCTGAACTAAAAGTCAGGGGAGACAACCACACAGAGGATATGTCTGTGCACAGTGAGCTAGGAAAATCTCCAGTGCTGGGACAGTATCACTGGTCAGAGCCAGCAGTATCCTCAGAGCCACGGAGGAGGAGATTCAAAGTGAACTGTGAGCTTGTTCTGTGGCAGCAGTGGACTGCCTACAGAGTATCCTCAAACCATGAACCTGAATAGGAGTCTAACTACCACAATTCCTGTGAGGTGTTCAGGGTGGGAGTATGGGAGAAGAAGAGAAACACAGAGTAATTTGGATTGTTTCTAGTAAGAAATGCTGAGTAATTCCATGGCAATTTCTAGGAAGCTCTTGCACACATCTTCCCAACCACAGCCACCCAGCTAAGCAAGGTGCTGAACTCTTGCTGTCCCTTTATATCTTTATTTGCCCTTACTTTCTCACTGGCTGGGGATGTGAACCACAGGGCCTCCCTATTTTAATGCACAGGTTGCCTTTTCTTGGTAAAAATTTTTTTTTCCCCCTTTCCTTTTCTCTTTTCCTTGTACTGCGCTCCAACCTAAATTTTTCAGGTTGAATTATTTCTCTCTTTTTCAAGAGACTTGCATATTCCTGATCAGGTCAGGTGATATGATACAGGATAGCCTGGCACTCATGAGCTGTTGCCTGGATAACTCCCTGGCCGAGGGAACTCTCATTTTTAAGTTTCAAGAGACCATTCATTTTGGTTTTGCTCCATACAGAGTTATCCGTTCCACTCTGGCTTTAAAGATCAGCCTGAGTTTTCCCTGCTAGAACAACATGTTCTCATGTAGCTTGAGGCAGCAGAAAGAGATTCTGTGTCTGTGATATGATTCCTTCATTCCAAAACCAGAGCAAAACTGTAAGTCAGACACATTTCTCACAGCACAGTTTGCCCTAAACATCTCCCTGAGCCACAGTCAGATGAATGGTTTTTATTCCTGCTATAAATATATATATATCTTTCTTAGGGAGATGTCCTGCTTCACATGCAAGTGTGCAACAGGGTCCAAGTCTTTCTAGAGAGCCTCAGTAGTTAGCATATACTAGGGTGAAGAAGTTAAGAGACACCACCATGTTATTTACTTCTTTAACATTTTTTTTCCTTGCCAGAAAGTAAGTGTACACTTCTTTACTTAAGAAACGAGGAATGCTTGAACATTGTTCATGAAGCAGGGGTAATATGAACTAGACTCAAAGGATGCTTTTCTATCTAACTTCCCTCACTCCCACTTGGTCGCAGCATTTCCACAGAGGAAGGGCTGGCAGAAAATTCTGACTGCTTGCTTGAGTTTGATTTAATTTCAAAAGTCCAGACAACAAACACCTGAATCAACCCCAGTTCTACTATCCTCACCTTTCCTGTTTCCTAACAGAATAACCCATGTGCTGTGTGCCCTTGCAATCCAGTGTGCAGAAGGTCAGACAGTGCTGGAGGGCAAAAGCAAAGTGGAAAATAATATTTCCTGAACTGAGCATACTTCTCTATCATGTAGTGAGCATACACTCTTCTAGATGGAGGTACTTTATCTTCAGCTGTTAAAGCCACACTGTTAGACCAGAAGGATGTAACCCATATGTGCAATGAGCCAAGGATATCTGGGATTTAACTGCAGGATGAAATGCTGAATTCATTCCCGCACTTTTGTCTTGGCTAGTTCACACAAAGGTCAAGCATAGAATTATAATATTATAATACGTAGTCACTACCTTTTCATCATCATACAATGGGAAAATTCTTCTCACTCCTCCTGCCTCTTTGTTTTCTTCCTGCAGCCTCTGCTTTCTGCCTTGCTCCTATTTCTTCCCATATCTGTACATTCTTTCTGGTTCTCCCCATTTTTCCTCCCTTGAAGCAGTCCCAATAGCTAAGCTTCCTTAAGTTTTCAATTTTCACCTTCTTTCTTTGTTCTGTCCTTTTAAAGGATAGAAGAGTTAAGACTGATTTTCTTTTTTTGTTCGGGGGGTGTGTCACCACTAGTGTTCAGAGTGAACATTTGCTACATAATGGTGGGATGAGGCCAGTTTCTGTATTATCAATTCAGGCTGCCTGCAGATTCAGACTGATGTCATTGCACAGGGTCACACGCATAAGGCTTTCTTTACCACCATGAGAAATTTGAATTTACTTTAAAAATAGATAAAATATAGCTTCTGCAGAATGTTAGTATATGATTTGTGCTGCCACAGTATTGGGCCAAGAATTTGACCCCACTACTGGAAACTATTAGCCACCTTCTGACCATCTGAAAATGCTGCTGTTAATTAATGGCTAAGTTAAACGTAGCTCTCAACTTTGTTCTGGGACCCTCTGAAGTTGGATGTTTCTAAAGCATAGCTGAAGGGTTTGAAAATCAGGTATCTTCTAGAGCATGTCCCTATTCTGGGAGAGTTTGGAATCGGAGAAAATCTGGAAGATCTATTGATGATACAGCTTTTGATGGAGAAGTGGGCAAATGGCTCTTTGGGAGGGAGGAGGGCAGAAGCTGTTCAACTGGGGAATGCGCTGGGAGCATTGGAGTGGGAATGAGAGAGGGAGGAGTAGGGTGGGTGTGGGGAGTTACTGCTCTGTCTGAATGGAGCTCGTTTCTTGCTGTAATCAGAGGGATGGCCTCCCTCAGCCTCCTGGTACTGAGAGGCACTTCACCTTCCTGTCCCTGCTGAAGCAAGGTGCTCAACAGTAGAAACTACTTACCTGATAACTGCTGCACTGAAGGCTGGTCATGTGTGCTTAACAACTGTGCCTGAATGGTTTCTACTACCCTCTTAAAACGACGGCTTGGACCTGTGAGGAAAGAAAAGGCACAAATGGCTGTGAGAGGAGCGGGAGCTGAATCCTCATACAACCCAGGCTGGAGGGAAAGGATCACAAGCATCTTCCCTTCAGTCTTGTCCCCAGACTGTTTGTTTGTTTGCTTTGTGCTTTGCCCTGTGAGGGGCATGTGGCCACCCAGAAGAAAAGGGTGATTGCATGTTTCTGTCAGAAGGAAGAGACAGTTGAGATGCTGAGACCTTTGAGTGAAACAAGGAGACAGTACAGGGAGATACTTCCAATCTGACGCACAGAGAAGCCATTTTAGCACTAATCATGGTGGTGGCAACTTCATCTCTTTGGGAATCTCTTTCCCTCCCAGCATTTCCATCACTACCAACACCATTTTTGTTTCTAAAGTCCTCCTTGCCCCTGTTTGAATTTTCCCCTGAGGTCAAGACAGTTATATTCTTTCCCCTGGCAGAGCTCTCTTTGCAGGCCTCTGTATCAGCGAGGACAGAGCCAGCTTGCACCCATTTTACAGCTTTGCCACGGTTACCTGATAAGAGTGTGAAAGTGACAGAATAGATCCCGTTCTCCTTCTGTGCCTCTCCCCCTTCTGTGTATGTTATGTCCACCTGAAACTTCACTGGCTTCTGGAAGACAGCAGGACCTCCTGTGGACTTATATTCTGCACGGAAACTTGTCTGTGAGATGACACTGTGACTGAGGCTTGGAATCTGAAACAGGTTGGTAGAAGGAGATAGTAGAACCAGAGCACAAAGGGAACAAAATTGCAAAATTCTATTTAGAACAGTTCATATTTCCAGAGTGGATAAGATTTGCTGCGTTTGCTTCTGGACTTGATTTTGTAATGTACAGAGTGTTCTTGTGAAATCAGTACGAGTGTAAGTTGCTTGGCACTGCAGAAGAATGCACTGCTCCTTACAGGACTGACCTAAATTTAAAGGTTGAATATTGGTGGAATACCCAGCATGCTTACAAATTTACACATATTGCACAACTTCATACACTCTGTCTTTCTTTTCCTACTCATCTAACAGTTTTGATAAATGCCTTTTGCTGAGTGAAAACTGATATTAAGGGAGGGGGCAGAAAAGACAGTGGGATATAAGACTGGATAAAAAAAACAACCACCTGAGTAACCTGATCCTGTTTTGAGCAGGAGACCTCCTGAAGTCCTTTCCAACCTCAATCATTTGGTGACTCTATGATATCAAACAGACATCAGGACACCGAGCAGACACTTAGACAAGTGCCTGGGATATCTGCAGGGAAAGCATGCCTGCAAATAACTTACCCAAACCACAATCTCTATCAATATGTAAAAGAACTTTGAGGAGCTTTCTGGTATCACCCAACATCTGTATCTTCAGACCTGTGGCAGAATTTACTAACTACCTAATTTTCAAGCAGTTACCATTTGCAGTTCCTGCCAAAATTTAACATACTCACATTCTATTTATTGCTTCAAAAAGGACCAGATTTAAAAAAAACCAACCCTAATCACTTGGAAATCTGGCCTCTAATTTAGGAGGAAAAATGAAGATGAGTTCTTTGAGAAGCTGACTTAAGGACTTACTTAGCAGGCTGTGACAATGCATTTAAGTTTGAAGTCGACTGTGAGAGACGATTCATAGGCTTTGCATGCAAATCATTACATCACACCTCAACCCATATGTGGGGTATGCACAGGATCATCAGTATAGACAGTAGTGCACAACACGCCACAATATAAACCCACAAGCACAGCTAAATGCATGAAACAGATATGCTAACATGGCTGCTTCAAACCAATCTGAGATGGATACCAGTGTCTGATGCATGCTACTATACTGCACGTGCTCCTTAAGTACCATTAAAAGGCTGTTTTTCTGGAATAAATTCATTGCAGCATCATAAAGGCTAAAAAGGTGTGCGGTATTTTGTGGAAAATGGTATCAATTTAATAAACGATATAAGAAATTAAGTCTCCTTCTCTTAATTCTATTGAAAAAAAGTCTAATTATGTTGTCAACTACCTTGAACTGAAAAATCTCTCAAATTAACTTTACTGTGCTGACTCTTTCTTCATTGGTACTTCTAGATATCAAGAATAAGGACTTCCTATAGGAAAATAAGACAATTTCCCTCTGCTTTCCTACACTGTAAATAAACCTCATCTGCAACAACTGACACTCTGGTCACCAGACGAAATTACCCTTCTTTCTGCCATAAGGCAGTGAAGAGGAGATTTACAGTAACAAATGTAGGTGTGAGACAGGATTTTTGTCTGACTAAGGTGGTGGAGGGAGACCCAATCTGATGCCCAGACAGTGACTGTAAGGTTACTTTGAAAAAGCAGCAAATCCCCGTCTTGATACCACACCAGCAGTGTGCTCTAACTGCAGTGATATTCCAACCTGGACACCCTGCCAAGAAGGCTGAAATCTTTTCTCACCTTAGAGAGTATTATCTTCAGTTAGAAATTCAGACATAGTCCAGTGGAGGCCTGAATCAACTGGTCATGTAAATTAAATTCACAGAGGATGCATTTGAAGGAGCAGAGACCCTCCCCAGTAACACATGGCACAAGGAATCCTGGAACTGACCAGTGAGCAATGTCTCCAAGAGGGTGGGGTGACTTACCGACAGGAAAGCGTGGACAATATCAGCCTTAATGGAGCTTAGTGGTTTGTCCTTAATGACCACAAAAATCTGTTCTTCTTTCTCCAGGTTGATGAAGTTACCGAACCAGGATTTTTTGGCAAGCCTGATGTGATGAAAAGAGAGAGACGGTTTAGAATATTGAGGTCTATTTCTTACATACCTCCAGCTAGAAAAAATAATAAAAAACACACAAGGAAGTTTTGATAACACTCCAGATGTGATACTGTTACTAATAGCAAGTGGAAAACGGTGTCAAAGGACATCTAGAACAACATTTCACTTAGTGGAAACTATTAAAGTGACGGACCACACAGTGTTAGTCTGGCAGCATGGGTGACCTGCAATGAAAAATCAGTAGCAATGGTAACTCTTTTGACTGAGCCAATATACCAATGAATACTGCACGTATAAAGTGCATATAAGCCAGGTGACGCATTTCTGGTTTGTCTCTGGGGATCTCTCAATTTCTTGTGAGAATATGAGGATGCTGCTAACACAGGGATTTAAGTTCCTTCCCACCCAATTTCAACCTCTTTGGTATTCTGGGACTTAGAAAGTTCCTTTTCTGAAGGTGTCCTGTTGGGCTGACACTACAATCACAGGATCTTGCTTTTGGAAAGCAAGATGTAGGTTTCGCTGGACGTCCTGTCAATGACTGTAATCCACTCCTATGCAGAGGGCCAGGACAAAGACTGTCTCATTCATTAGTCCCATTCAGGGTGTCTATATAATGAGTGAACTCTGGCCATCCTACAAAGGCATGAATTTTCAGTACTAAGAGAGATGACATCAACACTATGCAAAACACAGTTCAGGCTTTCCACTGACAGCAGTCCAACTTCACAGTTCCTTTCCGCATCAGATGGTGGTTTCATCATAAAATGAAACTGCCATTTTTTCACACTGATGGTATCAGCAACTGTTATTTTGCTTATTGTTTCACCACCTCAATGCACTTGATAAAGTCAAACAGGCTAAAGGAAAAATGCATAGACATGAATGTTATAGGAGGGGCACTACCCAGAACTTGAAGGTAGCACCTCTGATGTGTAGTTTTGAGGGGAGAGAAGATGATGTCAGCCATCAGGTACAGCCAAAAAATTGCTGGGCCAACCTAAACCTAGGGAAAATTCCACTGAAATCAGCCATGTTCCAGTAGGGAAGAATTTAGCATGACAATAGCAGAAATGAAAAGACCTGACACCAAAAGAGTTTCTTTCCTCCACTTTATAATGCTGTGACAAGTCCAGTTTACTGTATGGCAAGCAATAGGCTTTCACTTGTTTTGGAGGACATTCACCACTCAATGGAAGAAGACAACCTCTCCGACAAGGAGAGCCATCTGCAAAAAGGATTACTATACACCAGCTTTCCAGCAAAGCAATAAACAGCTGGAGAGAGTTATAAGTAGATTCACTTTCCATGGCA
This sequence comes from Charadrius vociferus, assembly GCF_000708025.1. Lineage (NCBI taxonomy): Eukaryota > Metazoa > Chordata > Aves > Charadriiformes > Charadriidae > Charadrius > Charadrius vociferus. The sequence goes on along the minus strand of NW_009650072.1, from coordinate 472,085 downwards.
AAGACCCAGCCTAAAGCAGAATGAGGAAAGGCAGAGACTAGGAGAGAGAGAAGCAAACTAGGAAACTAACTTGAAGTTTAGACCTTCGGGATGAAGAACAAAGCCGCCCATTTAATGCACACAGCAGAAAGACTACAACTGGAAGACAGCTCAGCTGTGCAAATAATCATTTGCTTCTACTTACTGCAGGCAACCAAAAATAAGAGTACAGAAAGATTCACTTGCAATTTGGTAAACCAGTGCCCCCTACTCAATTAAAGTGGGCTGGAAAACCGTCACTCCCTAAAATATTCATAGGCAGCTGTAACTAAGCCAGTGAGCCAGAGATTAGCATAGGGAGCAGTAAAGAGAAAGGGCCTCTCATTTAAATGGGTCGTTAAGGAACCAGGGTTAGAGTGTGAAAGGAAATTACATACTAATTAGCTCATGTGTCTCACACACACCATAACAACTCCGCAAGCCCCTGGAGAGCTGGGGCAATAGCTCCCTGCATGTAAAGGGTCTATGCTCATTAGTAAATTAGCACCTGGTTATCCATCTAAAACGGCTGGTTGTCTTAGGCTTGTATGTATCATAATCTGAACTGGGGTTGGCTATATGGACTCCAGGGGCCCAGTGTATGTCACGCATGGAAGCTGCGCCTGGAAAAAGCGTGCATATTTAATTGCAGGTCTGCCATATTAAAATATGGCTTTTCATTTTTGTATTTTCATTAAAGTTTCTTTGGCCCTTCCTTTATAGGTCTCTTAACAAGCACAGGTTAAAAGGGCCTCAGAACATAGGGAGGTTTTCTGCTGTTCAGCTTGGAAACTTGGTCTGGAGTCTCCAGAGCCCAGCTGGGCTCTTTTCTTCGGCAAGGTTATCACCAGTAATACTGACTCTGGAAGATTCACTGATAGCCTGGGCTACGCTCCAGCTTGTAAATCACCAGAATTCACTAAATAATTTTGCTGCTGTCGCATAAGATGGAATAGATGCCAGTGGCCTCTCCTGTTCCTGGAATGAACAGAATCAAGACATAGCACACATGCACTGGCTTTTCTCCCCGAAATTGGCAGAACTAGCTGTGCTCATTCACCCAGGGAATAGGCTCACTGAAGAAGAGGGGGCAGCTTTGGAGTCACATGACATAGTAAAGGTTTCCCTCCTCTTAGAGAGTGTCAAGCGCTACTAACTTGGGTTAAAATGTGTAGGAATCAAGGATCCTCAGCACCCTGCATGGGATGCTATAGCATCTCACAAGATCAGTCCGTAATCAGTAAAAAATGTAGTTAAAATTAACAATCTTCTCTTGTCATGGCAAACCTCCTAAGGCGGAGGGAGACAGGAGATATGCGTGGGAGGCTGGGTATGTAGATTACTCTAGGGAATCTAATCAGGTGTCCAGTTGATGAAAAAGCAAATAGATTAGCATGAAAATGGAGGCTAGTGCTTTATTACTTCACACTGAATTTCTCACTGCTATAATGTTGTTCCTTTTCCTACTTTTGGAGTGTCTGACGGCATTGCCTTCTGGCGAGCCTCACTGTCTTCCCTATCTGTCCCTCAGCGCATGGATCTGTAACCTCCAGAGGTTTACCTGCTTGGCATAAATAACAGCATTTCTACTCAAGCAAATGGAGCTTTGCAGGTTTAAAGCAGCTGGAGCTATGTCTCTTTAAATGTCATCCCTAACACATTTTCTAGGACTTTTTCATATGAGAAAGAATAGCATTACTCAGACATGTCAAAGTGTATTACCTAATCATCAGACTTGTTAAATGAATGGCAGTCATTAAAGAATGCTGTACCAGAGCAAGGACATGTATTTTTATCTTTCAAGCCACGAGGTCAATGAAACTCTTGATAAGGATATCTTATTTCTTACAGAAAGGAAGAAAATACTAGAAAAAAATAAGACGTGGAAGTGGGCACTGAGCAACAAGACATCTATTGTTAACATATAATCCAGTTCATTATTTTTTATGACTTTTATTATGTTTACTGCAGGGTGCAGCCCAATTGAACTCATTAATTTGGCAATTATACAGAAACAGAAAAAAGGGCCTTAGGCTTTGACTTGCATCCAAACTGCCTCAAATGACAGGCACTACTTCTCTATACCAGCTTTCAAAGAGTGAGTGGGAAGCAAAGAAGGCAAAAAATTAACAGAAAAACTTCCACCGATATACATGCATGAAGAAAAGAGAAGAGATGAGATTTAATTCTGAAGGTTTTCTGCTTTAACAGCCTTGAAAACATTTAAGATGAGAGTGTCATATATTTCTTTGATAAGGATATGTTCATTTTATGAAATTCTGCCATGCCTCTCTATTCGTAAATGCTCCAAAGGGTTGAAAACACAATTTGTTCCATTTTTCTTCCTGTATTTTTTTACTAACCTTTGCTATTCCCCACTTCTCCCTCTCCTAAAGTCTTTATCCCTCTCCATTCTGCAGCATTAGATACAGAGTGCCCATCTTATACCAGATAAATGCCAGGTATGGGGAAAGTTGTTAAGGTAATACCATTGTCAGCCATTACAAAACTTTGGGCCCAAAATTTCCATCTACGATTCATGAATATTTCACACGAGTATCTTGACAAAATACCAAATTGCCTTAGTTGGCAGGGTATGTCTATGGGCATTGGGTGCACAAACACAAGCTGTGAAAATAAAAAGAAATAATTTGGCATTTGTTGCATATATTAGGAAGTGTTTGGAGCAGCACTCTGGCAGGGACTTCCAAACCTGCCATGCAGTGACGCACATTTGTGCAGTGAAATGGTTGAAATGTACACTGACTTTCAGGAACGAGTCTGGTGAATATGAAACAGCTTCTGCATGTCCCAGAGTTGCTGCCCAAAATTAACACTACATTTACTATCGCAGCCAAAGTTTCCTCTGAATTATCTTAGCAGAGGCTTCTGCATGTTATCTTGAGGATGCAAATCCTCCTGTACTAAGAGGAAGACTTTTTAGTGCATAGTTAGTGCCACTATAAGCCATTGATTATTCTCTCCACTCCCCAAGAGTGGTCTGCTTGACAACCAAATGAAAGGAGAGAGAAGGAACATGTTAGAAACCTAGTAAATTTCGCAAGCCATGAGAAAATCAAGAAGTAGGCCCATATGAAACTCATGAGGTTCAACAAGGCCAAGTGCAAGGTCCTGCATGTGGGTCAGGGCAACCCATGGTATCAAGACAGGCTGGGGGATGAAGGGATTGAGACCAGCCCTACCAAGAAAGACTTGTGGGTACTGGTCGATGAAAAGCTGGACATGATATGGCAATGTGCACTCACAGCCCAGAAAGCCAACCATATCCTGGGCTGCATCAAAAGAAGCATGGCCAGCAGGTCGAGGGAGGTGATTCTGCCCCTCTGCTCTACTCTGGTGAGACTCCAACTGGAGTACTACATCCAGCTCTGGAGCCATCAGCACAGGAAAGACATGGACCTGCTGGAGTGGGTCCAGAGGAAGTCCACAAAAACGATCAGAGGGATAGAACATCTCTCCTAAGAGGACAGGCTGAGAGAGTCAGGGATGTTCAGCCTGGAGAAGAGAAGGGTCCAGGGAGACCTTATTGTGGCCTTTCAATACTTAAAGGGGGCCTACAAGAAAGATGGGGACAAACTTTTTAGCAGAGACTGTTGCAATAGGACAAGGGATAATGGTTATAAACTAAAAGAGGGCAGATTTAGACTAGATATAAGGAAATCTTCTTTTTATGCTGACGGTGGTGAAACACTTGAAGAGGTTACCCAGAAAGGTGGTAGATGCCCCATCCCTGGAAACGTTCAAGGTCAGGCTGGATGGGGCTCTAAGCAACCTGCTGTAGTTGAAGATGTCCTTGCTCATTGTAGAGGGGTATGACCAGATGACCTTTAAAGGTCTCTTCCAATTATCGCAGCCAAAGTTTCCTCTGAATTATCTTAGCAGAGGCTTCTGCATGTTATCTTGAGGATGCAAATCCTCCTGTACTAAGAGGAAGACTTTTTAGTGCATAGTTAGTGCCACTATAAGCCATTGATTATTCTCTCCACTCCCCAAGAGTGGTCTGCTTGACAACCAAATGAAAGGAGAGAGAAGGAACATGTTAGAAACCTAGTAAATTTCGCAAGCCATGAGAAAATCAAGAAGTAGGCCCATATGAAACTCATGAGGTTCAACAAGGCCAAGTGCAAGGTCCTGCATGTGGGTCAGGGCAACCCATGGTATCAAGACAGGCTGGGGGATGAAGGGATTGAGACCAGCCCTACCAAGAAAGACTTGTGGGTACTGGTCGATGAAAAGCTGGACATGATATGGCAATGTGCACTCACAGCCCAGAAAGCCAACCATATCCTGGGCTGCATCAAAAGAAGCATGGCCAGCAGGTCGAGGGAGGTGATTCTGCCCCTCTGCTCTACTCTGGTGAGACTCCAACTGGAGTACTACATCCAGCTCTGGAGCCATCAGCACAGGAAAGACATGGACCTGCTGGAGTGGGTCCAGAGGAAGTCCACAAAAACGATCAGAGGGATAGAACATCTCTCCTAAGAGGACAGGCTGAGAGAGTCAGGGATGTTCAGCCTGGAGAAGAGAAGGGTCCAGGGAGACCTTATTGTGGCCTTTCAATACTTAAAGGGGGCCTACAAGAAAGATGGGGACAAACTTTTTAGCAGAGACTGTTGCAATAGGACAAGGGATAATGGTTATAAACTAAAAGAGGGCAGATTTAGACTAGATATAAGGAAATCTTCTTTTTATGCTGACGGTGGTGAAACACTTGAAGAGGTTACCCAGAAAGGTGGTAGATGCCCCATCCCTGGAAACGTTCAAGGTCAGGCTGGATGGGGCTCTAAGCAACCTGCTGTAGTTGAAGATGTCCTTGCTCATTGTAGAGGGGTATGACCAGATGACCTTTAAAGGTCTCTTCCAATTTAAACTATTCTGTGATTCTATGATTCTAAAACAAGGTGGTTACTGGGAGACTGTTTCATCCCCTGCTGACCCCACTGCCATTACCGAGGTATAGATTTTATTCAAGGTCCTTAGCAGAAGAACCATTTCACATCTCTGTCCCGCTCAAAGGATAACAAGTTACAATCAGATACTGATGCAGAACAGGAATATGTCACCCTATGACATGCAGGTGGCAAGAAAATGACATTTGTATGTGGTGGAAAAAAAGTAGCATACCAGCAAATTACTTACTCTGGGGATGATTCTGGGGTTAAATTAGACATCTCTTCTGGTGTAGGTACTGCCCATGCACGCACAGCCAAAGAGAGGGAGGGAGAAAAGAAATTGATGATTCAGTACACCTTCCATTTTCTGCTTGTATACCAATGAAACAATTCTGGCATTACACCCTCTTGCATTTTCCCACTGCCTCTGCAGACCAATTCTGACATTTGAACATTGGTCGTATGTCTCTAGATCCCTGTATCTAATCAAGTGCTGCATTTCAAGGCTCACCCTACCCGTCTTTAAATCATTATGTAATCTCGCACTGGCTCCAGTGGTTTCTGGTTTGGACCCAAACACCATGCCAATTTGATTGCTTTAAAGCCCAGCTGGATGCAGCTCAGTCACTGCTGCAATTCTCATCATTTCTCTGACCACGTCAGAGACAATGTCCCTGACCATGACAGCTCAAAGTCTAACTCTTTCATGGCTGTAATCCTCCTTTCCCATGGGATCACATCCCAGTACCCTGTAAACCCACAGGATGTTGAGATAGCTGCTGCTGACATCTGAGGATAATGCCTGTGACTCTGGGTGCCCTTTGCCTGAATGTAAAAAGTCATTTGGAGTTTGAAGAAGAAAATTTTGCACATCTCAACACTCTAGAGACTCTGAAAACTGAAATAGGCCAGCAGATACGAAACCACTGATTGTATTAAGGAGATTTTTACACCAGTTACCAAAGGAGGTATAAAAAGCATTAACCAAGATAAACAAGTTGTGCTTTAGAAGGACAATTTCAGCCTATTGCCACTGGCTATCTTTTTTTCAGCAGACGGCTCACCCTGTGGCTATGGAGAGGCAGCAGAGTACAGGCATAGGGGAAAAGGCAGAGCTCTAGCTTCTCTGACAAGGCAAGTGGAGAAGCTGAAGATAAAATTTTCTTGTGTTCTAAGAGCCACAACAAGCATAGTAAGAGATGTATGGCTGAAGTGTGAAGAGGGCTCAGGAGATACTGTTGGACCAGGTGCACTGGCACCTGACAGCCTGCTCACATGTGCCTTAAGTTAGCGCTGGCTAACACTATCACACTCATTTTCAGTACCGATATTCAGTCCTCATTACATGAAATCTGCCGAGCCAGAGAGGTATGAACTTACTGCTGAACATCTGCCCAGATCAGAATCAACCTGCATGTTTGGGTGAGTACTCACCTTGCAATTTCCGGCGATGGAAGCGAGGAGACCCCAGGAAACTATTCTTGATTGAGTTGAGCCGTGTCCTCCATGGCATTCCTCCAATGCTGGGGCTGGATGGTGGTGTTGGGTTGGGTGTGCCTGCTGGGCTCTCCTTTGGCGTATGGACAGGTGTCCCCTTGGGGGTAGGGAGGGGACTTCCCCTTGGAGAGGGGTGAGGGGTGACCTGTATGATGGGGATAGATTTGGTGCTTGGGTCAGTACTAGAAGGGAGCAATCTAACAGGAGACATAGGGTTGGTCTGTACTTTAGGAACAGCCAGCTGTGGGTTAAAGCCGGCAGCAGGTGAGCGGCCCTGGGCATTCTGCACAGGGGTGTTCTGGGAAGAGGGGGCGCTGGCATTGCTGGTAGGGAGTGGGTTGGATTTAGTAGACTGGAGTGGTTTTTCGGCCAATTTGCTCTTGGATGGCAAAGTCTGCGTCTTTGGGTTGGGCTGAAGTGCTGGCTTTGGTTGGAGTACATGTCCAGGCCTGGAGGCGTTCCTACAAGCATCAGGGTCCAAGGAGACTTGGGGTCGGGGAGAGAAAGGGAGGTCGGAGGTCTGAGGGGGGATGAAGAACTTTCTGATAGGCTACGAGACAGACACAGAGTGTCCATGCACATCAAAAACAGTGAAATACGCATAGAGCGGGCGAGCAGAGAAAGGAAAGTCAGAATAAAATCCATCCGAGTCACAAAGATGCACCATGTCACAAGGAGACACAAGAGATGGAGGTGAAGGGGTAGTGGGGGGGAGGGATTTTCCAAAGAAACAAAAACGAACAAACAAACAAAAAACAAAAAAAAGACATGCAGTTAGCTGGGAACACAGCATAATCAACAACAGCAGCAGCGGCAGCAGCAAGAACAACAGTGTCATAACAGGCTTCATCATATTAACCAACCACGTGTCAGCAAAGGAAAACAACAGAAAGAAAAGTAAAACAAAGGAAAAGTAAAAAAAAAACCAAAACCAAACCAAAATGAAAGAAAGTAACCAAGAAAAAAGAAGAGAGAAATGCCATCTCTCTGGGATTGTTCTGATTGCCCTGCAGTGAGAGAAGCACGATGCTGTAGGGAGGTGAGGAAGGGGAAGAAGAACCACTCAAGCCACAGACAAATTGAGATGTGCCAAGAATGGGACCACCTCTTTCAGCTCCAAGTGCCCATATGAAAACCCAGCAGAGAGATGAAACTCAAAACAGGTGTGTGATACATACGGAGTGGTAGGCGATACACACAGGTTACTGCACACACCAATCAGAACCTCTTTCCTTCCTCTTTACCCCTGACTCTGGCTAATGCACACCCCGGCTGCAGCCACCCATTGCAGAAAGAGGGGGAAAGGGAGAGTGATGCCACTTGGGCATCCACTCTCCTCCTCTGGCCTGGAAGGTTAAACTGCTCAGTGTTCACTTGGAGGCTTCAGAGCACACACCACCATGAGAGAAAAATATGAACTCAGGTTGGTGTTTGATTTGTAAACAGCTACAGCAAAAACTTCAGAGAGGCCCGGCAAATTTATCTGGGAAGAGATGATACTTCCCACCAGACTTTATGCTTCTCCAGCAGCATCCCTCATCGCATCAAAGGACAGCTTGATAATCAGAATTTCTGTCATAAAGTCACAGCAATATTTGCCATTAAGTCCCAATTCTATGGAGGGGGTGGGGTGAGCCATTGTTTTGTAAGACAGTTTAAAAAGAAAGCGACAACAAAGTTCATAATCCATCACTGAGTTATCAAAATGGGATTATGAAATTTTTTTCCCCAAACAAGAACATTTACACATTAGAGGCATTTTGGGAAACCATTCATATGTTGACAGCAAACAGCAATAGACAGACTTGGGAGGACAGAAGCCTTTTAAAGGGATATCAGCAAGCTAAAAATCACATTTAAAACAAAATGAATGTCCTTACAAAACATTGCTGTTAAAACCTTAGATTACAAGTACTGGCAGAATTGTAAAACTAGAAATCACTACGCAAGATCTTTAGCTTTGGTCTTCATTCAGATTCTGATTTCTATAAATTATTACCTATTATAAATTATTTACCACCGTTATTATTATTATTATTATTATTATTATTATTATCCACTGTTAACACCTAAAAGCTGTAATCAAGCACTGTCTAGACATACCATGTACGTGTAACCATGCCTCAAATCTCAGTCCCAGGTAAGCACACTCACCTCAGATGAGGAAAGTAGTTAACTTATGAAAGCCACTATCAGCATCTGACTATTAACCATTTACAAATGATGCCAATGGATAAAAGTCAAAGACTGTTGATTGCAAATGTTTTCTTGCAATTTTTGTATCTCATGTGTATGATGGTTTGAGAAACAAATTTGAAAGAAATAAAATCAAATTCAACTCCCACTTAAGCCATTAAGAATCTGAAGGGGCACCCTTAATTACCACATTTTTAATAATGAAATAAAGAACAAGATTATGTCTATATATCAGCTGGCGCAATGGGGAACACCATTAGCAAGATCTTGTGAGATTTAAAAACTCTTAGTTGCTGTTGAATTCAATTCCTCACAGAACCGAACCTAAGCAGTGCATATAGAGAAATGTGTATTTGCTTTTTACAGTATGTTCTCTTTCAATATTCTAAGGTGCTATTAGAAGCATAGGCAAGGACATTTAAAAAAATATGATTTTTATTCCGAAATTTCCTTTTAAGCCTCAAATTTGACCTGCCTTAATATCGTTATGATCTGCTGAAAATGCCATCTGGTTGCTAAAGCCCTTTGAAGGCTATTTAATCAACGGCCTATTAAGTAATAACGGTAAGATACAGCAACTATGGAACAGATCTTGTCATCCTTATTCTTTGATGTAGTCCTACTGAGATGTCAGAAATTGATCCCAAGAGATCAATTAATGAGATGAAGATTTAGGTTTGCTGCACTGGATGCTTATTTTGCGCACAAAACTGTTTCCATGCTCTTTTTCAGTTCATTTTGCAGTAGCATAAGAGCTCTCAGACCTCTGCTTCATTCCACTGACATCCAGGAGTTCCAGTGCAGAAACAAGGATCTTCACTGGTTTCTGACACGTTAAAGATGCAGAGGAAACCACAAACACGCTTATGCCAGTTGCAAACAGGGTAACAATTGATAGGAACGCAGAATACATTTCAGAAAATAGTTCAATCAAGCAAGGAACTGGAAGCTTTACTAGCCTGTAAACTTACCCCCAAAGGTGTGTCTTTATGCATAAGAATTACACACAATGTTACTGGGCAATTACAATTTTAAACACTTTGAATACTGATGCTGACCTGGACAGGCTGGAGAGCTGGGCAGAGAGAAACCTTATGAAGTTCAACAAGGGTAAGTGTAGGGTACTGCATCTGGGGAGGAATAACCCCATGTATCAGTACAGGTTGGGGGCTGACCTCCTGGAGAGCAGCTCTGTGGAAAGGGACCTGGGAGTCCTGGTGGACAACAGGATGACCATAAGCCAGCAATGTGCCCTGGTGGCCAAGAAGGTGAATGGCATCCTGGGGTGCATCAAGAAGAGTATGGCCAGTAGGTCGAGCAAGGTCATCCTCCCCCTCTACTCTGCCCTGGTGAGGCCGCATCTGGAGTACTGCGTCCAGTTCTGGGCTCCCCAGCTCAAGAAAGACAGGGAACTGCTGGAGAGGGTCCAGCAAAGGGCTACAAAGATGATTAATGGATTAGAACGTCTCTCATATGAGGAAAGGCTGAGGGACTTGGGTCTCTTTAGTCTAGAGAAAAGAAGATTGAAGGGGGATCTTATTAATGCTTACAAATACTTAAAGGGAGGGCGCCAGGTGGATGGGAACAGTCTTTTTTCAGTGGTGCCCAGTGATAGGACAAGAGGTAACGGGCACAAACTTGAACATAGGAAGTTCCATCTTAACATGAAGAGGAACTTCTTTACTTTGAGGGTAGTGGAGCACTGGCACAGGCTGCCCAGAGAGGTTGTGGAGTCTCCCACCCTGGAGACGTTCAAAACCGGCCCGGACGCCGTCCTGTGCAACCTGCTGTAGGTGATCCCGCCCTGGCGGGGGGTTGGACTAGATGATCTCCAGAGGTCCCTTCCAACCCTGACCATTCTGTGATTCTGTGATTCTATGTTATCTTCATATACCTAAGAGTAGATCCATAGGTGTAGCCATACCCTAACACATGGAATAGATCCATTTCCAATGGGGGATGGCATCTTCTCATGAAGTCATGAAAAGTGCATAGAAAACCTCCAAAGACTCTGGGCCAGACAATTAGGTAACATGGCTGCCACAGCCCTAAAGACTTCTTGATGAGGTCTAGACTTTTGCAAGGACTGCAGTCTTGAAGTGACTAAGCTGACCTTGTCAGACACTAGGAATACTTGCTCTTATCCCTAAAGACGTTACCAAGGAGAGGAAGGCCTCTGTCATCGCACCCAGAAACTATAGTAACTTTGCCACAGATGTACTATCAAGCATATTTGGTACTAGCTGAGTATCAGTATTAGTAGAGTATCGATATTTAGTTGACTGTATATTGGATAAGGGCATGTGAATGTACCTTATTTATAGGGGTTTGAGTGTTCCTTTCTCATCTTAATTAGTCAACTCCTTACATTTCTTTTAAATTTGCTAGCCCTCAAATTTGTATGATTTATTTTCTCTGACTTTCTAATACAAGCTATTCCGAGGCAAACAGAATCAAGCTGGTTGTAACCAGCATGGTTTGGTGCTTTACTGTGACCTCATTGAAATGGTTCCTGATATTTGGTCTGAAACCACACCGTATACAGACTTCAGCTGGATATGGCAGTGTTTAGTCATAGCAATGTTATTCTATGTGCTTATGAGACTGAAAAAGGGCAGGGGCACATTGAGATCCCTGCTAACAGTGCAGGGAACATGTATGAGAAATTCTTTGCTTGCATTTGTAAATAACATTTCCCTCACCACCCATGAAAATTTACAAGCTGCCAAGAAAAAACAAAACATCCCAGCTAAGACCCACAGCTCTGCAGCAACAGATATTGAAAAGCATCAAGCGTGTGTGAGTGAATTGGACCAACAGATCTTGAAGCAGCACCACTTACCCTTGGACTGCTGAGAGGACTGGTGGAGAGCCCAGACGATGCTCCACTGATTGACCGAGACCTGAATGGACACAATAAGGAAAACAGACCTCAGAAAACTTGGATAAGTAATAATCCTGAACACCAGCCACCACAGGCACAGGCATGAAGTGAGGAGGAGGAGGGAGGCTGTCACTGGAAAAGCACATGACTCTTTCCTTTCACTGCTGTCACATTTTTCAGTTGTCCCACCCTCAAAACAAAGAAATGCTGTTTCTCAGGGAGGATACTATAATCCCTTTTCATTGAGGGAGCTGCTACCTTCTTTTTGGTCATCAAGCACACAGAAGCTACTACCTCTGACCTGTGCAAGCTGAACAGCTGAATTCAAAAAGGACTGTCAAGACATTCACGTTGGTGTTGAGAATTCTCTTCTGCACGGTGGTGGTGGACACAGAATGAGACGTTCTCTGTCACGAGCAACATGGAAAAGCACCGTGTGTACAAGGCACAAAGGTAGGGGATTCTTCCAGATACTAAGAAAAAACCCAAGTCTCCATGACGCAGGCACACAATAATTTCCTATGTGGTGACTTCCCACTGAAATCAAAGCTCACATTGACTTAACCCTTTCCAGCTTCTCACTGGATTTCACATCTCTGCTGTCCAGTAAGATCTCCTGCTATTAAACAAGCCAGGTCTTTATGAATAATGAGTTCTGTTGATGACTATGCTAATATCAAGATAACAGCCCAACTTCCCTCAAAAAGAGGCCAGTCAAGGGAGAATAAACTGTCCTTCTATTTGCTGACAAGGTCACCTACACTGTAATGCTCTTATGCTCTCCAGCAAAGGCCACCAATGAAAAATGTCAGCTGTGGACAGTAAAATGTACAAATGGGCTATGCTAAACACGCTGAAAGGACAGACAGGCCAAATGCACAAACATTTCAGCAGCAGAAGTTTCCAGGAGGAGGGCTGACCAGCAGGAAAAAAAAACCCCTCCGCATGACTGTAAATGAGTAAGCCCCAGAGGCATCTGCTTTCTATCCATTTGATATAAAAAGAAAGTTGTCTTGAAGACTGAAACATCTTATAGGAGAGGACTTGGCTAAGAACCTAGTTGTTCAACAACCAGCATGCAACATGTCAATATAGCAAACCTACCAATGTTTTACCTATAGTACGAACCATGAAGGCAATTACTTGCCTTCAGGTAGCAAACATGAAAAGATGAAATCCTGTAGATGCCTGAAAAAGAGTACATGTGTGTATGCATGCATGTGTGTGTGTATACATATAGATATTTAAAATTTATCTAGGTCAGATAGTTAATGTCAGCTTATACAAAAGAGAATATAAACCAAATTTAGACCGTAAACTGTCTCAGTTTACTCTCTTCTACTGTTATAGAAGAATAAAACAAAAAAAAATCAGTTCGTAAAGTGGTCTCACAAACATATATTACTAAATAAATTTGAGTAGCAGAATTATTAAAAAATAAGTGAACTGCAAAAGAGGAATACTTCCAAGGAAAGAATAAGGTACAACTGAGCACAATGGCAGGCCCTGTTCTCTCTATTTGTATCCTCTGTAGAAACTAATCACTGATGGTTTTCTTTGTATCTCATTGCAGTTGTCCCTCACAGTAAGTAGGTGAAACCCACAAGCCCAGTCTCAGCATGCTTTTTTGCCAGATTAAATGTAAATTTGCACCATGAAAATCTGGGGCACTCATTCTATGCAGAAACTCCCTACTTATGTTTTTCCTTGTACCCTGCTGCGGTCTGCCCATCACAGTACAGCAGTCAAAAACTAGAAGCTCAGTCTTGGCATTCTTTTGCACTAGATTAAACCTAAATTTGTACCATCAAGATCTGGGGCACTCATAAAAGTTTTTGCAAAGTAATTTTCAGAGACAACCGTCTGCTCTGCTTTTGAAAGGCTATTTTATGTGCCTCTATGATAACTGAAGTAGCTGAGTGCAACACAGATGTCATGCATATGGGAAGTCCATTTAGCTAAAATCTTCCTGGTATGAGTCATCAGGAAAAGCTTCTTCCAAACCATAAATTACAAGAGGAGCCTACAGATTATCTTAGACAAATGTGGAAGGCATTTAGGTGCCCAGAGATGCAGTTAAACACCTACTTAGGAGCTAAACTCCCACTAGGAGCTGTTCCCACCAACTCTTAATTGTGGTGGGAAAATCCTCTCTGACACTCACCTGAATTCCAGGATACTTGATTAAAAGTTCCCATCTGCTATTTCCTCTTTGAAATCAGGTGTTTCCACCACTCCTGAATTCTCCCCTCCCAACCCCATTGCCTCCTATTTTTTTACAAAAATGATCAGACGCACGGAGGGCAAAACATGGCAGGCCCCACCACCCAACTCCCAGTTCCTTATTGGAAGCAATATTTGAAAAAGACTTGTTGTGTACTGTGTTTTCATCCAGCCTAGGAGCCTGAGGTAGGGGACAGAAGAGAGAGTTAGTGTGAAATCCTCCTGGAAATGCATTCAGTATCCACATGACTGTTATTGAACAAGCTTCATTTCTGCTGCTGATTTACATGCAAAATACGTAAGAAGTAAAGTAGGCCCTATAGCAAGTTTTAGTTTGTCCACACTGGACATTGTATAGAGGAGCAGTAGAAAGAGTTTAAAGAATCCTGCGTTAACTTTAAGTGTTGGGGTGAAAAGAGAGCTGTACATTTTCAAAGCTTTTCCCCTTTACAAGAGAGTGCTGGTATGGCGTATGACACCCAGACTGAGGAGATCTTCCTTGCATCTTCTTCAATTTCATAAATCTCCCATAATTTACCTTTACAAATGGGACATAGTTCCCAAGCTGGCTATAAAAACTCAGTACAGCGGCAGGCTCTATACTCCAGTACAAAAATGCTAACAAGCAAAAATGACAGATTTGTCCCTCCCATCAAGATCACCTTAGCTGGGAAATGCTAGAATTCAGTTTTTAAAAAAGAACCAACACATGCACTGCTCCTGTATCTCAGAGTCAGGTGGACAGAACTGGGACAGAGCCAAAAGAAAGTAATGAAAACATTGCATTATGCTGAAATGCTGTAATGAAAGAACAGAGAGAATTTAAATTTTCACCCCTCTCACCAGAAAATGAAAGCATGAGGCCCTACAGGCAGCACATTAGTATGGCAGACCCTGGATGATCTTATGTGTGGGAAGAGGAGAAAAATGTGACATCATCTTAATCTCTATGGCTATGAACTAAGTTTATTTAGTGGGAAATATCTGTTAGTGAGTAACCTCCTAAGAGTCTCTACAGGCATTAAATGTCATTGGAAGTATTAAATCTATAATTATTCCAATAACTTAATCCTAAACGCAACAATCTAGGAAACTATGAACATTGCGTGTGACTCATTTTGCTCTGTGCTTTGCATTGCTGTATGCTTGGGCACTAACTCAATGGAAGCCCTCAAAAAGTTGTTAAAAGTACAAGCAGAAAAGTTAATGCAGTTGCTCAGATAAAGAGCACTCCCTCAAACACAATTGCCAGATTTAGAGACACAGGAAGAGATTCTTTTGTCCATTCCAAAGTGACATAGTTGTTTTGCAAAGCCTGGAGGAAGGAATTAAAAAAAAAACATACGGGAACTAGACCGAAGGTTTAGGAGGGGGAAGATGTAGAGGGCACTGTAAACAGATGTGCACTGAGACCACTGCAGGCAATTCCTCTCATCTCATAGAATGACAATAATCTGGAGACATCTGAGCTATGAAAGAGAGAGGCCAAGGACTGAAACGAAATGTGCATGTTTAGGCTGTAATTTGTAGATGTGATGAATTTACACCTTATTCAATCTATTTGATACTTCAAAGTATCAAAGTTAAAAGGTCCTTGTTTTAAGGAAATTTTTTACTCATTTTAACCAGCTGCTGTCAAAGGGGAAGCCACGCAAGGCCCAATTCAGGTTAGAATAGTGGTCTTTTACTGGTGAAACTGAGGAGCTGGAATCCAGTTTCCAGCTGGTTTCAGAGGACTGCAGAATTTCTCAAGAACTAAGAGGTAAAGGGCCAAAACCTCACACTGCTGAGGTGTAGGCAGAGAGAAATACAAGAACGAAAAGCACAGCTGACCTGGTAACCATACTACACATATAGCACATGTACAGAGCACCTCTATATAGCCCTTCACTCAGATTAATTTTCAAGTGCTTTAAACAGTGCATCTGCTAGTACACACCAGTAGAGTGCAAAGGCTTCACAGCCAGCATTAAATATTTGGATCAGATTTGGCATTTGTTTTTTCTTTGAATAACCATCTCATGGAAATTTTTCTTACAATCAAACGGGAGTTTGGTACCTTGTTGCAGTCCCAGCAGAACTTGCTTTCATAGCACAGTTTTACCAGGATGCTGAATATAGCCTCTTAGCTGGTCAAGCTGGAGCCATGCTTCCAAGAAGGGGAGCCTGCAGCATGCATGCAGCGTGCAGTAATGCATCAGACTTGTGTCCGTGGGCAAAATGGCTTAGAAATTTTGAATCGGTTTGATTCTACATGTTGTTTTGAAAGTCATTCCCCAAATATCCAGCCAACCTCTTATTTGCTTCAGTCATAAATTGGGTGGAATTTGATACTCCTCTTTGCTTGCTCATGCAAATAAAACCAAAAAATTCTAAACTGGATTTCAAGGTATGAGACCCCTGAGAATGACCTCAGTTAATATGCAATAGGTGAGCAGCCAGGCTTTGTGTGTTACAACATTTCATCACTATTACTCTTGAGTGTCCAAAACATACAAAGTGTGCTTCCTTGCTCCCTCATCTAGGGAAAATGAGCAGAATACTTTTGATGCTCCACTGTCTTACGGTCCCAACTGTGCAAATAATACTAACTGTAACACCTCTTGCTGGCAATACTTATGCTTAAGTCAGAAGGTCTACTCATGGTAATAACCACTTGTAAGATGAAACCTTACAAGGAGTACAGAGAAAGGACCGCAGGTGTTGGTAACCCACCTCTTCTTCCTTTCAGCACACACAGAGGGCGATGTTAAATAGCACCACCTTCCTTAATTGGCCAATTATACTGAAGTTCCATTTATAAATGGTTTAGAAAGAATTAATAAATAGTAAAGCATGCAACAAAAATGAGAAGTAAATGTTACCGGTGCTAATTAGCTTTCTCAATATGTACCCTCTCAATAAGCTTTTGCTGTAGTCTGTAGTGATCTATTACAATGCTTTTATTAAATCATTTATTAATAAAATATTCTCCTTCTGTTCAGTATTTATAAATGGAACTTTAATTTGAAGTGTGACTGCATTCCTAGTTGTACCTATACCCTCTTTATTTAAAATAAAGAGCTTTGAAGATATATCTGTCTCTAGGGCCATCTGTTCACCTCTTAAGAAAACATATACTAAAAAGAAAGGGAATACCCAGCATTTTTTTAATAACACAAATGGGATTCAGCTTCATCTTAAAAAAAAAAAAAAAAGAAGAAAAAAGGATAAATTAGGAACAAAATTAACTGGAGGGTACCAAACAGATACAAAAAGCACTAAATGGAGAAGGGGGGTTCATTCTCAGAAGGCGTCCTAGGACCTACACAGTGTCTGAGGATAGTTCTCTGTGCCCGCAGACATTGAAACAGAGAGACAAACAAGAGAACAAAAAAGAACCCAAAAGTAAATTATATGGAGTGTGGCTCCAACATAAAAGCACACAAACACACACAAAAGTACCAAAAATGCTTCTTCCCACATCTCTCCCTGCTGTAAAGCCTCATTCATGGAAGTATATTAACCTGTATTGTATTTGTAAAGTGCACATGAAAAGTTTCTCTACAAGATACAACAGGTCCCGCAACAGGAATAATCCAAAACTAGAGCTTACCCCAACGGATCAGCACTCGCCATCCTCGGAAAGGGAAAATGAAGAGAGAGAAAGAGAAAGAAAGGAAGAGAGAGGGATGTGGAGGCAGGTGGAGAGAAGAGTAGGAAAAGCAGAGTGAAATACTGTTCAGAGAACTGAATGGTCATAATTATTGCCACCGGTGCCTACGTCTTCAGAGACCAGGAACACTAGGGGGACAGTCTCATTTATCAGAAACAACTTTTGTCCTGCTCATAATATTGCAGACACATGCAACTTTGGCACTGGGGAATATGGAGAGGGACATACTAAGGCTGTAAAAAAAAAATTCCCAGCCAAATCCCAATTAAAGCAGTCAGCAGAGCAATGGGGTTCATACTTCATGCTGCATTTCTTTTCTGTGTCTTACATAAGGCACAGTTATATCAGACTGTTATCAAGGAAATTTTTCTTTTTGTCCCCAGTTTGCTCAGTGTAGTGTCCCTCTGTCCCCCAAGCTGGCCTGGTAGGAAGTACTTTTTTTGCCACGACTGAACTGTGAAACATATTGGTTATTAAAGCATGCATTTCTGAGCCAGCTTGGGAGCCCAGGGTACAAGATTGTAGCTCAAGCTGTGAATCTGCTTTGTTACTAGCTTATTAGTCATGATGGTCTTACAGTCAGGAATTCAGATCAGCTAGAACATACCAGCTCAGCAACCCAGCACTTATCTCTGTGGATGCCATCTTGTGCTCCAGGATCTCATTTTTCATTTAAAATAAATTCAGTCTCTGGGTCTTAAAGGTTGCAAAGAAAATCTTTCAAATGTGAATAGAAAATAAATCAATGCCGTGCTGAAAAGAGTCTGAAAGAGCAGCTCTAAAAGCAGAATGAATCTCTGGCGTGACGACTTTGAAACCTAGCGACAATCAAAAACTTCAGTATTCTTAATTTTTCACTATAACCAAAGCACTCAAAATCGAAAAGAATAGTCAGGTTATTAAGTTTTCAGAGGTGCAGGTAAGCAAACTCAGGAAAGCGTCACACTTTTCACATTAACAAAGATTAGATTAGAAATTAAAAAAATAAATCTGGTGTGTTATTAAGCCAAATTATTTTCAAGTTGGATGCAGCGCATTTTTTCTTCTCTGTCTCTTTCTCTCTCTCATTCTCTCCATTTTCAATAACAGGCTCCCAAGCTGCCAGAGTTACCTCTGGCTGGGTGAGGAAAATCCATTCTCCACAAGACAGTCACCAACAGAAATGCCAAATTTAATATATGCCCAGTAGATTTCACAGTTTACTGCTCAGTGCAACTAGCCATGCTTCCGGTTACATCAACATTGCAAATGCTGGGCGGGCAACGCAAGGCAGTTTTGAGAAAAGTTAAAATTAAAACATAGTTAGAATAGAAAGAAAAAGCTGTTGTGCTATGCATTGATAGAGAAGTGGAAAGAAGCATTACAGTAAGTTCTTTTTTATGTGTTTGAGTGACACTCCATTTCAATTTCAGCCTGGAGTGCAAATTTGGGTAAGATCTAATTCGCTTATATACAAATACATATATATGTATATATCTGGGGACAAACGCTGTCCTCAGTTGTACCCGTACAAATCTATCTACAGTGATGTAACTGAGAAGAGCAAATTGACACCCATTGTATATTGGAACGTGTGTGTATATTTATACAGAAAATACACCCATATTCACACATGCAGAATATTATACTGTAAATAGAATGGGTGCAAGAAGGTAGATTAAGTTTTCTTTCAAGTCATTTTCCCAACAGGGAAGGCACTGAAG
Organism: Charadrius vociferus; assembly: GCF_000708025.1. Lineage (NCBI taxonomy): Eukaryota > Metazoa > Chordata > Aves > Charadriiformes > Charadriidae > Charadrius > Charadrius vociferus. The sequence goes on along the minus strand of NW_009650072.1, from coordinate 452,996 downwards.
AGGTTAACAAAGAGAATGGAAAGCAAATCGACAATAGGGAAAAGGAAGAGGGAAATGAGGTTTAAAAAAAATGAACAATCCCAGGACACAATAGACCCAGAAGCGCAGACATGTGCATTCCCTACAATACTGAAGCAAGTGAACTACGGAGCTGCAGCAACCCAGATACAGAAGAAGAGAAGCACTGAAAGAAGGGGTGAAAGAGAAAGTCAGAAAGAAAGAAAAAGAAAAAGAAAGGGACAGTGGCCTCAGCTACTAAGACAACCATGTGCATCTAGAGGGAAGGGACCCTTAAAGATGCAGTATTCCTTTAAAAAAGACATCAAGTTGGATAATTAAACACTGGCCAAAAATTTAATGGCTACCATGATTAGCTGGCTCCACTTTGCGGGGTTCTCTTTGCTGCCTATCCCTTTCTTTCAAGTGTGCGCAGATCCAGAATCCAGGTCCTCTCACTTTCCCACCACTGAGGTCCTTCATCCTACCACTTAGAAGTGGGAGGGAGGTAAGACCACAGTGAATGTGATCCCCCAAAAATCAGCCTGGTCCTTCAATGAGAAGGACCCTGGGTGATCCTCGTGCAGTGCCCTAACCTTCTCCTCCTGTGCTCTGAAAAATACTACCTTTGTGAGGCAACATGAAATGCTCATGTGTATTTAAGGAATTTCCCCCACAGTTACTGAAGGGACATTTCCTCTGCTCCTAACACAGCTGTAGCAGCTGCTAGAGAAGGACAGAGGGACAATGAATGGTGCTGGGAACATCTGCTGAAAGACACTTCTCCTGTCACAGATAAAATTTCTGCACTTCTCTTACTGGACCTGAATTGTAATTACTATGGAAAAGCTCATCTTCAGAGTAGTTTCAGACTAACTTTTAATGCAAGAAGGGCCACATGTTCAAGAACAGAACTTACATATAGGGGGAATCAGAGAAAGGAAGAGGAATTTCCATGTCTATGGTAATGGTCCAGGAAAGCCCAGCCACTAAAGACTGTATAACCACTACTTCTGCACGGCTGTCCAATGCTTGTTCCTATCTTGGCATTTTAAAGAGGGTGCTTTACACACCAGGTGAGGCACAATCTCTGCTGCAGATGCATGATGTTCTTCATTGTAGCGGGTTCAAGACTTGAAACACTTTCCACAAAGGACTGCCTCAGTCTGCAAAAGGCCAAAACAGGGGTTGTCCCTCACACATCCTACAAGTCTCCTGAGGCTTTAAGGCCACATTTATCTTCAAATAGAAAGGTTTCTATTAAAAGGGGAAATAGAAAGAAGAATGGTTTGCCAAGTTCATAGGTTCCTTTAAGGAACCCACTGCTTCCCCTTTTTGAATCGTATGGAACGCTCCTAACCTTCGGGTAAGCTAAGTTTTTGTCCAAAATGTATAAGGATTACATTTTGATGAAGAATTATCCGTTGGGATGCCAGCTTTTAACATTAGAGAAAAATTCTCTTCCTCTGAGAGTGAAATTTTAGGACCAACTTGTCTACTAAAAACCTTCGCAAAAGTTTAAACTTCTTTTTCTTTTTCATGGACCCACATGAGTCCACTTAAGCTCCCTAAATCTGGTGGCCTGCATGTCTTCCATTGTGCCTCTAGTCACAGTTGGGAGTTACCCTTTTTGTTATTCTTCACTATCTGTCTCTTGAACTGCTAGACTGGAATCATCCTCCAAAAACTCTATCTTTGATCATCTTTTCCTCTTGTGTTCTCTGGTAGTCTTAAGGAGTTTTGTCTCTAACCTACAGGCACTTAATATTTTGCTCTGTCACGGCAGGATTTCCAAAGTTTCCTACCATTGTTGTCACTGACTCAGTTGTGTTGCTGTTCCTAGTGCTGGGAGTGGAGCACTTTGGACTTTCCTAGTGTTTTATATTCTAATCCCTCCCAAAGCAGTCTTAGCAAACAGATCTTCTACCCTGGGCATCCTCACTCTGAACTGAATCAGAAGTAGCAGTAGGATGAAATTTTAGTGGGGAAAACGTTGGTACAGTCACAGGCTGCATTGGGGATAGCCTCAAATGAATGGTACTGTACAAAAATATACGTGGTGTGGGGCTGTAAATATCCCACCCTCTTTGTTTCTCTCTAAAGAGAGAACAGCTATGTCCCCACACGGAGAAGGTAAGTACTGCATCTTTAAGGTCTCAGCAGTGAGGTAGAGGAGAGGAACATATTGTCAGTGTTTATACCTTTCTTCTTTGTTGAATTTGGGATTGGCTTCAGAGATATCCAGGCTTTTACTGAACATTGTTTTACTATGGCAGGAACAAAGCGAGAAAACAGAGTTACTAGTGTGGACATTTATACAAGAGAGTCACCTGAAGCAATGCTGGACACCCAGCCCCCCCAACCCATCCTCCCCTTTTTAAGCAATGCTCTGAAAAACCTTTCTTTTACTTTCCAGCTATGGCTCAAGCCTACACAGTGCTGAAGTTCATTATCTTCCCCTGACTTCTGAGGTCTAAGATGACTTCCCTGATACATACTTGTAAACCCTCCTCTATCCAATTGAAAACCCAGGTACCATCTACGTTGTCATATTATCCAGGGAAAATAGAACATGCCTGAAGGCACAAATTGCAAAGCACTCATTACTCAGACTTTTCTAGAAGACCTTAACATTAAGCACAATCTGGGAAAAGGTTAAAATCAGACCATAGAGCCTCTTAGAGGAACGGTAATCCATTTTGTATTCTAATTTGTAGGGTCCATTACCACTTACTCCCAACTCTCTTCCCTATACTCAGTGTACAGAGAAATGCCCTTCTTTATCATCTTGGGTCTGAATACCTGAAGCTTAGAAGCAAAATTCCCTGTGCTTTGCTAAAGGGGCAATGTTTCACTGGTAACATGCTTCACTGTTTCACAGAACACTGCTTCCTAATGTTCGCTGATCTTTCATGCAAGCTATCCACTTCGATAACCAAAAGAAAATGAATAGTTAATGAAGCCCATTTTAGAACAGTTTTTGGACTCTCACAGCAGAGCTGCTGAAAATTTCTGGCATATCTCCGAGGGTTTCTAGCTCCCATGGAATTCTTCCTAGTCTGTGTGATTTTGGCACAAGGAACAAATTAGCCGGTGTTAAACTAAGCTCAGAACCTACCTCTTTTCTTTTGACATTTCAATGAAATACCAGATAGTCTGAGAGGTGTGGGTACAACAGCAGAAGCAATTAAGATGTAATTATGAACCTGTATAGTTGATAACTAGCAAGGAAACCCAAGAATTAACAAAACTTAGTCACCAGTTTTAGGGTGGCTGGTGTTTGTGCGTACATATTTTGCCATATACAAAGACCCAATGGAGAACACTTGGAGAGGTCAGCACAAGAATTTCAAGGAGTCTGTAAGCTTTTGTGCTGAGTTCCCCTCCTCCATTTTCCAAAACTAAGTCACTGAAGGACTACGTTTTTCACTTAATACTATCTCAGACTGTAGGGCTGAAGGCTGCCAAGTTTCAAATCTCAATGGAAAGATATGCCCTTAAACAAGCCAAGACCAGACACTTGTAGGGTCCCCACATGGTTACCAAAAGCACAGTTCATCACACAGACACATAAACCAGAGGTTATAACATAAATCCCCTTCATGCAAGCAAACATCTGTTTTCTACTGGGAAAGAGGACAATAGGACGAAATCACAGAGCATATGGGTGTGTTCTGCCTACTGGTTAGAAGAGTATCTCTGCCAGCTCAAGAAAGAAGCAATGGCTCTGTGTCTCTGGATGTTTACACAAGTCATTTGTGCCTAAACAGGAGACCTCTCTCCACGGTCCACCTCCATGTCTTCCTAGTATTGTAGGATAAAAGCACTGCATAGTCATCTGTTGAGATCAGAAACTGTAATTCTTAAAAAAGCATCCACTTCTGGGATCCCTACTGCTGTAAAATCCACTGTCAGTGGGTCATTTCATGGAATATAAGATGCGACTAGCCATTAAAAATCCCCCACTCTTGGTCTAAGGCACTTGTCATTTTGTTACTGACTGTTCTGACAGATGGTGCCCCATCAGCAATGCATCGTCCCCAGACAATCCCCATGCAGTGGTGTTCGTTAATGAAGCCAGTTCACGTTATAAACGACTGTGCTGCCAGCAACACAAAATGTGCTGTTGTCATCTGTGGATGTGGATGGTGTGAATTATGGAAGCTCACACATGGGAGTAAAATAACATCTTCCCTTTAACCCCTTCGAAAACAAGCACTACCAAGCCCACCATCATCAATCATGGTGTTATTACATCCCTTTCTCCACCCTTATTCACACTTTTACGTCCAGCCCTGAGTTGTGGTATGCGTTGCCCTGTACCTCTTTTGCGCCTGGCAGGCTTCGCTTCCTCTTTAAGCCAAAGCCCTTCTTTACTTATACGTAGCCTGGATATGTCCCTGCTCTGAACTCATCTCAGACCTTTTGATTTCAATTGTTTCTTCGTGTGCAGAATTGAGTGAGACATTTAAAAGCAAAAGAAATACTTTGGATAGCAAGATACAGCTTTGCCTCTTCAGACTTTTGAATCCAAAGTCAAAGCTGAGAGCTGGAAGAGAAGGTTTCAGGCCTCAGAAAACTTTGGCATCAATCTAACACTTCCTCTTTGTTCTGCCCGGTTGGACACTTACTGTAAACAGCTGCAGAGTACTGCGACTCACAGCCTTGGGGTGGGGGAAAGTGATTCACTTCTGTCTGGCTCTGGGAGCTTCATGGCCCGTGCACGTACCAGGTACCAGATTGAACAGTGCAAGCTGAATAAGGAGTGAGCAACTGTTTGTCGGTGTTGTGTCCTTCCTTGTCACTTTGAGGCCTATGAGGAACACTGAGCACACACTGGCCTGAACACTTCCTTCACCCAGACCTCGCATCAAAGCAAAACACATATTCAAGACAGGTTTCCAACCTACACTACATGGAAAAATCTTTATGGCAGTGTATCTCAAGGCCACATATCCAGTCTAAAGTAAGTCATAGCAGATTCTGGAAATTGCCGCTTTTTCCTCGCTGTAGATAGAACTGTAACAGTTGTCAGCAAAACTTTCCAGCAATTCTAGGGGCCTCTGGATATGGAATTATTTCATGTTCTTCACCCAGTTTTCCGTCAGCAAAGGGAGTTTCTGGGCACAGCAGGCTCTTTTTGAGCAGAACAGCTGAACAAAAAACACATGTCATAAAGCTGAAACAGAAGTTACAGCATCATCAGCATACATATATGTGAAGTGTTCTTTCATACCGATTGATCTATACAAGTGTGAATCCAAATGCACGTGCTTCCCTTAGGCTAGTCATAGGGACTGAGGAAGCAACTTCCATGGTTCACGTAAGTGAACTTCCACAGTTCACTTACTCTCCCAGAACCTGCCTTGAGGAGACACTATTTTCCTCTGCTGTTTCTCCACAAGACTGACACTTTCTTTGATAGAAAAGAAGCACAATTATACATATTCCATCACTTTATGGGTATGTGGTAATTTATGTGGGTCAGATGCATGCTGGCTCTGACAGCACACTTTAGAGGCACCTACAGATGCCTGGACAGGGCTTTCCAGATTCAAGTTGCTCTGATGACATGGAGGGTGGGGTTCATCTCATTTAACTTCGGGTGCCCAAAAGCTAAGCACCTAATGCAAGATAGTCATCAAGATTCCTGTTGTAGGCTATGGAGGCAGAGAGGAACAACCAGAGGGTAATTTATCCCATCTAGGATTGTTGGAACAGAGGACGTACGTATCTGAGACCTTCCAAAGCCCTCATCTGTCCCCACTGCCTAGAGTGACAGCCTGTATCACAAGCTTAGACTGAATTCCTATGTTCTCAACAATTAAAAAGAGGTGAGGTGAATCTTGCCCAGATGACGTGGTGGTTTCCTGAGCAATAGTTGCAAGTGAACAAAACCCTTGAGCCCTTGGCAGGACTTCTGGTCCTGTGTGCATAAGTGCTGCTAGCTGCCAGATCATGTTGCAAATGCGCTTGGAAGTTGTAATGAGTGCTGGTGTGAATAGAAAAGCTCCACAGCTGCTTTGTATGTATAACACAGAAGTGGGTAGCAAAACCCAGACAGGCAGGACTCCTGGGTAAAGGAGAGACCCACCTCTGTCCATGTTGTGCCATTTCAATAGCTCTGCGAGCAGGGACTGGGGAGCCGCCATCTGTAACACTGAGAACCTCCATCGACTTCCTTTCTGGCCGCCGCTTCCCATGCCTGTTCAGCATTGGGGAGTCCACACGCTTCCTGGGGGGATCTTTATGAAAAGAAAATGCTGTCAGCTGAATTCGGCTGTGACTTACCTCAAACAGGTTGGTTAAAATCCTCTCTCAACAATCTACTCTCGCACCTCTCCTGCAGAGACAGATATCTTCGTGATGGAGATGAACATTTGCACTCTCTCCCTTCTTCCAAATTTGCAAACATTAAGACAAAAGTTGCAATCCGTCTACAGAGAGAAGGAGCCCTGCTACTGCCCTGAATGTACAAGCACTGTAAAATAAAGGTACAACTATAGCATAGCTTACAGAAATTACCTTACAAAGCTGATAACAGTAATAACAAGATGACAGCATGGGCTATAGCACAAGCTGTTAGCCAGAGTACAAGCCATCTAGGGACCCTGTATATGTACTCGGGTTGCTAGAGCTCGCCTTCGATGTCCCTGCTAGCTAGATTAAATGTGACACAGAGACATGAGTACACTCTCAACTCAGAATTGCATTCGCCTCTGAATACATACACTTTTTTTGCATCTTTAAGATTAGATTTCAGGTTTTCCCTGCTGCTTTATATTTTTCCTCCTTCAGCATTACAAATTAAACATGCTTGTCTACCTGAGATGAATCTCCAATGAGAGCTACTAAAATTCATCTCTCATCATACAGCTTTTACTGCTATAGTAACTGAAGTGCTTTATGCTTTTTATTGTGCAACATTTCTATGAGGTATTGAAGTGCTACTTTCACTTTGCAGAGTGAAAACTGAGGTATAAAAATGAGACATTTAAAGGCAATTCATTCCTAAAGGTGCTGACAAACATTTACTGAGGTTCTGAGGAGCACCTATATTGCTCTGAGAAGATTCTTTAGATACCAAACTGCACTGCATAAAGTGCTCCTAGGTGAGTAGGTAACCATACACACCTCCATGGTGAAGCAGGGAACCAAATGCAGACCTGCTGAGATGTTTTATTACCAACATCTCTCATGGCATCAAAACAGTAAAAAGAAGGAAGGCAGAAAAAAATACAGAAGGAATTTCTTTTCTTTGGTTGGGCTATTTCAGTTCCCTGCCTCTATTTATAGCCACATTTTTAAATTTAGTGGAGGGTGACCACCTGTAAAAAAAAGTTAGAAAGAAGATCACAGTGCCCAGCCCCTAAGGCTTCTTCCCCTGCCAGGATTCCTTTGTAAAATCAGTAATATTGCATTTGACAATTCTACCTCTACTGCCTAGTGTGATGGTATGATTTGTATTATCCTGCCCTCCTCATGTCGCCCATCTACTTGCTTGTTCTCTCTCTCACATTATGTTTTTTAGAACAAGATCCCTTTAAGGCAGGGCTTATTCTTGAAAAAATGAGTATGAGCAAAGATGGTTCAAATGCAAATGGGCTAGTGATAACAACTGACCCCATTACTGTACAAATCAAATATTCTTTGTATTAATAGTAATAATTTTCCTGTTTAAAATTAATTAGAAAAACAGCAGTTCTATCTCACTCCATTTCAAACTACATCCAGTAATAAAAAGGTAGCATAAAATACTAGTAGGGGTAATGACCTCCAAATTAAGAAAGATATATAGTGCATAAAGTTAAGGGAAAAACAAAGGGAGATAAACCTAATAAAGCAGTTATACTGGGTGACTTCCAGTTATACTGGGTGACTTCAGCTGCATGCATATAAGTGGTCAAAAGTAATCTGGGACAAGGTTTAGACATTTCAAACTCCTGCTTCTTCAAACAAGTTCAAAGAATGAGAAAAGATTTATCCCACAGGACAACTGCTGGTATCAGAAGTATGACTAGAGCCAAGTAACACAGATCATGACAATTTAATTACGTTTGGTATCAACAACAGAGAGTTGATACAAGTTTTGCAGAGGGATACCAGACATTAGAAAGGAAGGTGGAAGACTGCAATTTAAAAGAAAGGAAAAAGAAGGAAGAAGAAGAAAGCAGTTAATGTCAAAGGAATGGAGATGAGTAAGCTCAGACTACATCAATGTTAGTTAAGAATAGAGTCCAAACATGAAAGATGGGAAAAGGTAAGAAAATTTTTTTATGAACGGACATTTTAAAAGGCAATTTGATCCAAGCATGTTCAAAACAGAAGATTAGCAAATGGAAATTCAGCAGAGTGACACTTAAAAAAGTGACAGGCCAAATATAAGTTGGACATTAAAAGAGAGGTAAGAAGAAATTTAAAGAGGAATTAGCTAAAGACTTGAATAACAGTGTTTTGTACAGCCATCAGAAAGAGAAAGCTTGAGAGAAGGACAGTAGCCAGAGGGAACATGAAGGAATCAACAAAACAATTAAGGAGGAGAAGGATGTTGCTAACAAGCTAAATGGTTCTTTTATATCAGTCCTTGCTGCTTAAGATGCTGGAAGATACTGATTTCCAATCTATATTTTAAACTATCAAAGAGGGAGACTAAGCAAAAAGAGCAGGTGGTGAAAGACACCAATAAAATCAACAACAGCAATTCACAAAGCACAAAGGTGTGATGGAAAATACATCCAGAAGCTTGCATGACTGTGGTTGAGTTTCTAATAAAGGTATTTGATTCCTCTTTAAAATTGGCTACAATTCTATACTAGACATGGTTGAGGGTAGCAAGTATTGTACATATTTCTTAAAAGAATCTGAGTAAGAAATGACAGGGTACTCAGTCTGCCATCATTGTCAAGTCTAAAGATACTGAAGAAATAGTTAATTACACAGCCATCCTGCCATAAAGACTAAAGTGGTGTCATATAAAAGCAGTAAAAGATTTTGCAGAAGCACATGAATTAAAACCAGGAAAACCTCCGGTGTTTGCCCTTCTCTTCTTGAATCTCTGGAATTATTTCATATGGGAAAATAAGTCCCAGTCTGGACCTGTGATAATTTTGGGGACTCATTTTCATTTTATTTCGTATCAGAGAAGTGAAGCCATTCATAAGGATTTTTACAGAAGAAGAGAGAATTGTATAGGTAATGACCCAATTATAAAGGCATTGATCTGGAAGGTGGGAAATAAAGGTTCAACTTCCAAGTTTGGATGAAGCACCTATATGCTATATGGCTATTCTGGCCCAATCTCTTGTTGTCTGGTTTATTAAGAAACTCAACCCCACAAAAACATTTTCCTCAAGGAGACATCAGTTGACATTCATTCATTTTACTGAGAAGTTTCTCATTTCTATGTTTTCAGGTAAAGAAAATGGACCTGAACTTGAAAGATGGTGAAGGTAGCCCTTCCCTGGCCCTTTGAGAAAGCTTTATATAGCTGAAACATAGAAAAGGGACACCAGAAGAGAGTGCTAGTCTGAGCTGGCCGTATTTTTAGTTGCATCCATCCCTTCTGAGACCTAACATGCAAAGAAAGGAAAAAGCAAAATACTCTGAGATGCACTTTTCTTTTTGGCAAGAGCTCAGGCAATGCACAACTGCCATGAATGTGGTTTCTTCAAGCTGCTATTATTAAATCTGTTATTTTTTCTTTGCTCTTCTTTGTTTGTGCAAGGCCATTGCTAATGGCTAATGATGAGATATTCATCAGAAGCATGATTGCTTTTAATTAAACTTTGCCCCATGTTCTCAGAGATACTGCTGGGAACAGAGGAGGTGGAAACCCCTTGAGGAAGGGGAAATACAACTTACAAACATGCAAAGAATAATTCTCAAAGAGTCTAAAATGTGCAGATGAGGCACAATGATACACTCAGAGTAGTGTTTCCTTGTTGGGGAACATTTTCACTCCTTGTGCAAAAAAAAACCAAACCAAAAGTAAAGCACAGTATTGCAGTTCAAACCATGAAAACACTTTGGCATGTGGAAGAGTGATAGATGATGTATTTAGGGCATAGCTATGTATTCACTGACATGCTGGATATGAAGATTCTAGAGTCACCTTGCTTCTTTTCTTATGACAAAAGCATTTCTAAAACAAGATGATGGTGTCCTTACATTACAGGATAATCTGTTTGAGTCAAAACCTGATTACTAAAGTGCTAGATGACAAACTGCACTGAGCAAGGAACTTTTGAGCACAGGACCTGCAGCTGGCACATCTACTCATCTTCATCAGGATCCCTGCTAACATGCTCTCTGCAGGTCCATCCAGGTAAGAGTTTAAAAATTACTGTGTTTACTAAGAATTTCCATCTCTTCCCTGCAAAATTACAGGGCTTGGAGGCTGGAACTTGGATAAGGTAATAATTCAACAGAGTATTAACAAACTTGAAGTTCAATATACCACTGCCCTGTCGGCTCACGAGATTCCAGGCTTTCCAGTGAAAATAAAGAGCACTTCAATTCTAGCCTTTGAAGTGCTGAAATACAATACCTGAAAATCGCAACACTACTATGTAAAAATGCTATTTCAGGGCATTGATAGAAGTGACTAATCCTTTATTAGTTAAACTTTTGTCACTCTGCACAGCAAGAGTCACTTATATAGCTAGTTCCTCAGGGAAGCATTTTTCCTGTTGTTTAGATTAGTGAAGCCCTTGGTGATCAGCAGTACCCTAAAATAACAATGAATAATCTTCAGGAATAAAGTGGTATCACCAGAGCTTTACAGGATATAGAATCCTACTGCATATTAAGCTTTAAAAATCTTTCTAAGATGGTCTAAGATGTATGTACTATAGACATGTATGTAATATCATTCATGCTTTCAACGGTATATATATTTAGCTACAGAAAACAGAATGTGTACATACATAACTCCATAGGGATGCAATGCTACACAGTCTTACTAGCTCAAGTCCAGAAGCAGAATTTCTGCAATACTGCGTGTAGATTAGTAATTAGAAAATTCTGCCACTGGACGACACTGCTTCTAAACCTCATCTGCTTGCATAGATCCAGCTTGTGGGTTCACATGATATTTTTAAAGATCTGGTTCAAGACCAACTTGGATGTTTCTGCACTGTGAGACAGACATGTCCTGAAAAATTAAGCCTTCGAGTTTAATCACAGAACAGACCTGCCTGCCTCACACCAAGAGTTCTCACCAATGATGTACACCATTTCAGTGGGATGGTAACAGTGATGCTAGGATATGGGCATATATTTAAAAAAAAAAAAAAAGTGAAGAGGAATTAGTTGAGATGTGTTCATGGTGATAGAGGCCATATCTGTAGTACCTATTTCATTTCTAGGGGGAAGATCCTCATCTTCATGACTAGGATACCTCTCCTTCCGGTCAAGCAGAAGAAAATAAATCATTTTCTCTTGGTTTTCTCTGAAAAAAAAAAGAAGAAAAATCTTTAAATCTGAAGAGAGAAAAGCATCAACATGTAGATAAACCCTTCTCAACGAACAAACAGCTACAGTTATTCTAAATAACCTGGAAATGGTCATGTACCTGCCAGCTAGATACACGACCAACAAAGCTTTTAGAGAATCTTGCTGTCTCCAACAAGCAGCTAGTGAGAAAAGGAAATACGATTCCCACGTTACACACACAGAACAGAGGCACAGGACAGATGAGGTAACGTCCACAGAAAGTCCAAACCAAGGGTGGCAGTAAGACAGGTCTCCTGAGCCTCTAAGTGCTCTTTCCACTATGTTTCTCTCTTAACACCTCGGGAAATACACCATCTCTCAGGTGTAAACTTGAAATAAATAAAAATTTGCCAACAAAAGCATATCCAACACAAATAAGAGCAATGATACCTCCCCATTTGGACTGCATGGCTCATCTTTTGATGAAGTGACCTTGCCTGGCAGCAAAGGGAAGAGACAGCACCATGCCTCCATTGCTGGTCACGCTGTGAGCTTCTGACACATGGTGAAATAAAGGCTCAGTGCTTGCTCCCAACAGCTGACTAGCAAATGAGCAGCCAGAAGGTGAGAAGTTGCTACTGATCCCTCACAGTGAGATACATGGTGAAGTGATCTCTAATTTTCCCCAGGTTCATAAGCATCCCAGCCCATGGACACCCAACTGGTATTAAGACTGAGCAAGTGCTTACTCTTCCGACAACAAGTCCTGTAAGAGTTTGTTTCGGTCACGGAAGCAGCCTAACGAGTGCATGCTATCTAACACGTCTGGATCAATATCCTCCAAGGAAGGGAGAGAACGAATCTGCACCTTTCGAGGGATTGGTTGCTCTGGTTCTGGCTCGTTCTTACCCCCTCTGCAGAGGAAAGAAGAGGAGAGAGAGAAAGGGGGGAGGGAAAGAAGGAGAGAAAAGAAACATGAGTCACAAATGAACCTGTACTCTGAAACACAGCCTGCAGCAACAGATGGAAATAGCTTGTTAAATTCCCACTGAGAGACCAGAGCTCACAACCAGACAGATATTCTTTTCAGAAGAAACCACTGTGAAGGCTGAGAGTGACCAGCACCTTGTGGATTTGGGTCTTTAATGAGAAATGTCTGCATTCAGTTAGAAAGGCAGTAGGAACTTCACTTACCAGTGCCCTCATAATTTAAACAGCTGTTCAGCATCCTAATGCCAAACATTTATAAAACACTACGTGGTTTTAGAGATGCTGTCTCATCAGCAGGTCAGACCTCAGGCTATCAGGCTGAAAACTGCAAGCTGAATGATTCCCTTTCAAAGAACGAATGGTCACTGTTTTTCACCAAACCTGATTACAACTGGCATTGCAGCAGTTCCTTTCTTTCAAGCTTCCAATGTGATTAAGAGACCTTAGTGTTCCAGTCCCCACTTGACACACTTTAAAGGAGTTTTGAGGAAATCAGGCTGTTTATATACACGCCCAAATACAACAATCTCTGCTTCTCTTTGGACATGCAAATTTGAAAATCGTGGCCCAAGCCTGATGCCCGAGGTCAGTGGCAGACCTAGGAATAAACCATTAGCAGTAGAGCATATTACTCTTTTAAAAGTAGTTAACACAGGCTTCCTGCATAATTATCTCATCCCATTCACTACACTCAGGAAATATTGATTATTCACTGCAATTAAAGGCCCTGACTGTAAGAAACAGGCCAAGGTGTCAGGGTATCTATAACTGACTGAATGATATATATTGCAGGCACTCTGAATATCGTTTGATTTTGTTTAGGTAGGCAGCAAGCAATTTATGTAAACTCTATCCACCCAAAGGGGTGGGTTTGGCGGTGGTAGTATTTTGGTTGGAGAAACTGTCTACCCTGAACATTTGCTATTTCTCAATGGATGCTTTGTGTGATGTTGAAGTTCTCCTACTTTGCGGGTGAGGTCCTTCCTTGCTTTTATGTGATGTAAATGTGTGACTGTTGGGTCCGGGCTCCCAGGGTGGGCAAAAGGAATCAGGAATATTTAAACTGCATCAGATGTCAGTGTTTGCTGGTTATGGGGCTGTGTTTGGGCAAGACATTCTTCCTTTTGATTATGGCAGAAATAAGATGAACACAACTTGCGAACTTACAAAACTTAAAATGTTCTGGGCTAAGATGTGAGCTATCTACACAGAAAAAGGAGCTCCAATTCAAATGCACCTATTTTTTCTTGGGTAAGTTAGAAAGCAACTCTGGTAGGATCATACACATGAGCTCAAGGTCTCAGCTAGTGCACAAAAAAGAGAGCCAATGCAGATTATCTCCTCCAATGTCAGAAGGCAATACTAAGTCATTGCAGCCAGGGGTCTGATGCTGGGACAGGATAGTTACATGCTACAGCTTAATCACAGGAGTTTGTCGGCTGCTACTTGCATTTTATTTTTAAGCAAATTAAAATGCAGTTGTGAGGCACCTGCTCTGTTAACCATGTTTGTAGGACATCACTTGCAGAAAGACTCCTTGGAAATCTTCGCTTTATCTTCTCTTGAAGCAGTGAAAATGTGCTCAGCCCTTCCTGGATACATGTCATGGAGTCAGACTCTGGTGTATGTTACATGGGTCATGACAACATCGGTCAGATCCCATTTCTCTTACACTGAGCGCTCACACACCCCCTGCTTGGTTTCGTTCAGTTTAGGGAACTGGAAGCAGAATATACAGGACAGAGACAGAATCTGCTCCTTGGGATTCATTCTTGTGTGTTAAACCACTAAAACACAGCTTCTGACGCTTCCCTGGACTCTTGCAGAAGTGTCTATGTCCTCTGTAATGACACCATGATCCTGAATCTAAGGGCTAGATTCAAAAATCCTTGTTCAACTAAAGAAAAATCTTATTCCTTGAGTGCCCTGTCTTTAAAAGGTAGCTCCTCCTACCTCTTCGGATCAGCATCTAGCTCTCAGCAAGTAATAAGCAATGATTAGATCATAACCTTAAAGCTAGCGATGACCTTGTCATTGAGATAAATTCTTGCAGGTTGGAGCTTTGAACAGCAGCTGAGTGGTTTTGGTTTTTAATGATCTGGAGTTCACTTTTAAAAAGTATTGACTCAATTAATCAGTCATTATGTTACAATCAGATGTCCTTAAGATAATTTAAAGAGATTAGAAAGAATTAATGGTTTTGAAAATTTCCAGAAAATCTGGGTTTCCTACAAGTGGCCAGTAGGTCGAGGGAGGTCATTCTCCCCCTCTACTCTGCACTGCTGAGGCCACAACTGGAATACTGTGTCCAGTTTTGGGCTCCCCAGTTCAAGAGGGACAGGGAACTGCTGGAGAGAATGCAGCGAAGGGCAACTAAAGTGACTGAGGGACTGAAGCATCTCCCTTATCAGGAAAGGCTGAGAGAGCTGGGACTCTTTAGCCTGAAGAAGAGAAGGCTGAGGGGAGACCTTATTATGGCATACAAGTATCTAAAGAGTGGCTTGAAGGAGCATGGAGCCAGACTCTTTTCAATGGTTCCCAGCGACAGGACGAGGGGTAATGGGCACAAGTTGGAACATAGGAAGTTCTGTTCAAATACATGGAAAAACTTCTTTACGGTTCGGGTGGCAGAGCACTGGCACAGGCTGCCCAGGGAGGGTGTGGAGTCCCCTTCTCTGGAGATTTTCAATACCTGCCTGGATGCAGTCCTGAGTAATGTGCTCTAGGCAATCCTGCTTTAGCAGGGGAGTTGGACTAGATGATCTCTAGAGGTCCCTTCCAACTCTGAAGATTCCACAATTCTGTGATTCCGTGAAGTTGCCGTAGTCTACAGGAGAATATCACTTGCAAGCTTCTTTTATATCCATCACCTTGGGAGCCAGTTCTAGAGAGCACAGCTTGCCGTCTTCAGCGCACTGAAAAGTGGCTTTTCTTTATGCCCTGCACCTGGTCAGCCTCAGACATAGTCAGGAATTTTCACACCTCCTCATCAGGTACAAGCAAAATCTGCAAAGTGGCGCCTCGTCATTTGGCAATGCAATTCAGCGCTTCAGGAAATGAAAATCACCGGGTCTGGGCTGTGATTGGCATGACTCTATTGCCTGTTCCATTCTCAGTCTAGCAGAGAGTGACAAATTTGTTGCATTTCAGCCCACATAGACATCAAACAATGTCACACAATGAATACTGCAAATCACGTATATTTTTTAAAGGCTCGCATGAATGTAATTGCTGCTTTAAAACCCATCCTCTTTTGTGAGGATCGGTGCATACAATGGCTTCAATTCCGGAGCAGGGCAGACTTTTTCAGTCTCTCCATGAAATTCCCTCGTGAATCTCACCAAGATGCACATTTGCATCAGTGCAAAGCAAAGCAGAACCGGTACAGTTATTCATTTTCTGATTTTAGTAAATTTGGTACCTTCACAATTAGGACAATAACTCAGTGTTACAGGAGTATGTATTTACCATAATAGCTAATTTTATTTGCCCTCTTGCTTTATTAAAAAAATGTGAAAATAACTGCTGTTTATTTGCTGATTTATGATAACCTGCAC
The DNA here is from genome assembly GCF_000708025.1 of Charadrius vociferus. Lineage (NCBI taxonomy): Eukaryota > Metazoa > Chordata > Aves > Charadriiformes > Charadriidae > Charadrius > Charadrius vociferus. The sequence continues at coordinate 437,019 of NW_009650072.1, read as the reverse complement.
TTGAGATAAAAATAAATGATTTCAATTAAAAAGGCTTAAAAAACCTCACTGAATTAATTTGGGTGGGAGAGCAAGAAGAACTGGAGGTTGGTGATGAAAGGTTTCTCTTTCGTTCCTTTTTTCCTTTTTTTAGGCTTGTGAATCACGATTTCAACTTTCAAGACCTCTTTCTCTGTCTGCCTAGTCTGCAATTAAATCTCTTCCTCAGTTTTACAGTAGTCTTAATGTTTATTTGAAGAATTAAGTGAAATCACTTATATGTTCTAAGTACAACTTTCAGGTCAGTAACCTACATATGACAAAGCATGAAGATTTTACATAGAATAGTAGTGTTACATGCCATAAAGAAAAAATTAAGGATGTGAGCAAAAGAGGCACAGAGTAAAAAAAACACTTGTAACCCCTCCTTCTCTGTCAGCATCAATATTTCCAGGCAAAATGAATGCAAAGAGGCTATGAGACATTACCAGATGAAAGCAGTTGAGTTTTGGAGGTGGCAGGGTTATTCATAGACTAAACTTAGCCAAAGGAGGTTAACCTCCTTAGGTCAATCCATGGCCAGTATAGAGAAAATGAGAAACAAACTCATTAAAAAAGCTATTTTGAGTAGAAACTTTGTTTTAGGCAATCTGAACAGACTTCTGGAAGAGCCTTTCTCTTCCTGCATTGACTACGCTGAGAGTCTAGGGGAGACTTGCTTTTGCAAAACTCAGTTTTTACTTCTGAAAACAGCCTCAGATGCTATTTTTATTGGGGTAAAAAACTGTTTACTGTGTCAATCATCAGAGTCTGACCTTCACCATGAAGTACATGAAAATGTTCAAACACTTATGTCTGCAAAGAAAAAAAATCTTCAAATTCTAAATCCAGAATAAAGTAACGAAATAACACCTGCCCAATTGTACATGTGAGCCTGGAACAACAGTCTTCTGAAAACTTCCAGGAAAAAATCTTGAGGAGGGTTAGAATAATAATATAAGTGATCAATGACATTTCAGTTTTTCCCTATTACATTTCTAATCAAAGCACAGAGAAAGTCAGGTGATTTCATTCCATGAAGAAACAGAGGGGATCAGCTGATGTAAACAGCATTTACTTCTGGAATTTCTAGTGAGACATTATAGGAGGGTTACTTCAGAAATTACAATTAAAGATTTCCCCCCTCCATTTCTCCTACATATATCCATGAGAGTTTAAAAAACCAAATACCTGAAGCAAACAACACTCCAGTCCTTCTTTGGTTTAAAAAGGTGCCATGTAAACTGGTAACTGTAGAGACCATGAAAAAGCTTTGGGCAGAGTGCTGCCACCATTTCAGGTGAACTAAGAAAAAAACATGTTATTCAACCAACTGTTGAATGCCCTCAGGTCCTATCGAAGTCCGATAATCCAGAAGTGAACATTGCCCATAAGACAGAATTAAAGAAAACAAATGACAGGCTTAAATATCAGTTCATATCATTCTCAAGTATTTCCCAAGAGCAATGATAGGATTATGAAGACAGGACTTTCCTTATCACCCACCTGGGGAACCTGTAGCTATGCTGACCCCGAGAAGCATGTACCAAAGCATCATTTCCTTGTTTAATATATGAAGCATTCTCCTTAGTTTGATTAGGTTATCATGAGTATAAAAAAAAATATGTTATTTACTTAGGTTTCTTGAAATACTATTAAGGCTCCACAAAGTGCAAGGTCACTTTTAAAAGCCATCAATCTTCCCTATCCCCAAACCACTAGACAAGCAGGTACTTTTCTCACAGACCTCCTGTTTCACTGTCAAGACTGCTGCTTTTAATCAAGTCACAGAACTACTCTCACATCAACAGGTTACAAGGTCAGAAGCAGCCTCTTAGCTTGCTGTGAAGAAGAAGTAGGGATTATGAGACAGAAAAGCTCTTGCTCACAGGTGCTTACTTATCAATATCATCATTTTTGTTTCTACTTCAGAGAAAAGCCGAGATGACAAGAAGGACCAAACGAAAGCTTTCTTGTGAAGAAGGTATTACAAGGGATTGTCTGCAGCACTTGGATAGCAAACTAAATATGTCTGTTAGTTGGGGTTTTTTTTTGCTGATCATTTGCAGGTATCTGTTTAACACAGCAAGTAGCTGAACTGGACGTCTTATTTCAAACAATTGTTAGCCAGTGTATAAAAAGTTCCTGGCTTGATATATATATACATATATATGTGATATTATATGAGTAGCAAAGGGAAAAAACCCCAAAACACTAGATGTCTTTCTGTTCTCTTCCCCTTTCTCCACCTGTGTGAAGGCTGCACTCAAACTTCAGTCTCTCTCTTCAGAGATGACTACAATATAAGCTTCTGTAACAGAACCAATAATGAATGCACACAAAAGGGAATTTAAAAAAGTGGTACTCACATATACCATATGTGTTTCTGAATATGTTCTAGCTGTAAAGGAAAAGAAAACAAGGAATTAGTGCTGTAAAACAGAAAAGGTAACTCCATAAAACATCCTTATTCAAGGCTTATTCAAGTAAGTCCAACATTCCAGATATGGATCTGTGCAAACAACAGGAACTTTATGCTGCGTAGAGAGTATGTCCATCCTCGCACAGCCCACTGGAAATGAGACTGTAATTCTGGACATAAGAAATCAGTAAGGAGCAAATCCCAGGAAAATGAGTACGTACAAGGCTTCACAGGCAAGTGTTGTTTTGTCAATTTAAGTTTTTCCCTTCCTAAGCCCTCTATAACCCAACCAAAGCTAACAAACTGCTCCTTTCTGTATGGGCATAATAGCTGATTCTTTACACCTAAAGTTCATTTCTAGTTTTGCTTTGGAAAAAGGGCGACAAATAGGAGGAAAGGAAACAGGTTCAAATAAATAATGTGAATAAACAAAATAAATTGTGCATGTGTGACATGACCTTCTGCCAGGACCCATTCTTGATTTGCTTCACATTTGTTATTAAAATCTAGAGACCAAGTAGAGTAAGGTTCTATGTCAAAATAATACCATTTATTGTTCCAGTACCTGAACACCAGACTGCAAATTTCTTTTACTTCCCTCTCTCCCGTTCCACACATGAGCATTTTACTATGTAATGAAGGACTGATCAAAGCTGAACAGTGGCCTTGTCCACCTATGGAAGGCAGATCCCAGTAAATGTTACGTGATGACCATGTTTTCCACAAGTATGGGGAAAAGAAAGTAACACCCCTTTTCCAAGAGAAACTTTTAACAGTAGAGTGAACAAACTTTTCATATGACGTACTTACAGCAGAACCTTGCTAATCTGTTTTTTTTTGTCAAGCATCATCACAGTAGAAAAGAACTTTTCTAGATGCTATGCAGACAATATTTCTCGTATTCCTCATTATGAAGCACCTTTGTACATACAGAACAATACGCACACTCACTGCACACAGGCTTGCGTTTGTGCAACACACAGGTGAGAGGCAGGGGAGAGCTGGAAGGAAACTCAAGTGCTAACGGCTCTAAGATGAAATCACAGACCCATTAAACTGGTCAGGAAGAACGGAGACAGCTGTCCTGTTCTTATTACTTTCCACTTCAATTCCCGAATAATAAGAATCAGAGAGAAAAAAAAAAAAAGAAAAAAGAAGAGAGGAATGGACAAACAACAAAATCTCAGAGATAGAAAGTAGGTGTTTGCTACAGAGAGCAAGGAATCGGAGACCTCTGTGCTGTGGAACAACAGCTCTGTGCCTGGGAAACCAGGAAGGTATGAGGTCGGCTCTATATGAGATCATTTTTTAAGTGAGACAGCTTTTCCTGAAAACAAAGAAACAAGGGAATGCAGCTTAGGAAAGCATGACAGGAGGCTGGAGGGATCAGTATGAGAGACAAACAGCCTCCTTTAAAACCAAGGTATCAACACTGCAGTCAGAGGTGCAGTTGGTACTTGTATATGTAGCTGTCTTCTAACCAGCCCAGGTGCCGGTAGCACCAATGCCCCCTAGCACACACATCCACGGGTCCAGGCAGACTCGCACAGATTCCAGCTGTGGCCTCAGCTCTGCCACGAGAATTCCCCTTCATCACAGTTCCCCTTGCGTTACGTAGTCATTTCATCCCCACGCTATTAAGATAAAGGTGGAGTATTCCTGACACACTGCCATCTCCCCTGCCCACCTTAACTCATGGAGATGATGGGTGTTCCCCTAACAGCCTGGAGACACAGCTCTCTTCCTCCTGGTTCTTTGCAAGCTGAGGTACAAACACAGAATATAAGAAGAGCCTACTTTGTACAATTTCCACGGGACAGGATTTTAGCATGGGTACTTATCAGGTCCATAGTACTGTGAGGATCTGCTAAGGACTGGACTGTAATTTACCAAGTGTACTTTTTTTTACCAAGTGTGCTTGGTAAAGTATAGTTGGTAAAACTACCCTATGAGATGCATATCTACTCATTATTTTCACATAGACCACATGGAGGATTAGAGACATTAATGATTTCAGACAAGACACAGATGATACAGCGAAGCGATGTCCAAGCCTCTTTCATGCTTGCTTCTCCTGCTGCATTTTCTGTCTCCATGGGTCACATTGTTCTTTTGTGCCTGTGATATGCAGAAATGCCACGGCAAAGCAGACAGTAGCACTTCATTTTCTGAGTCAGAGAGGGGGAAGAAAGGTGGGTCACCAGTTCATGTCTTAGTCACAGAACCTCTGGGCTCCTTCAAAGAAGATGTCAAAGAGAAATCCTTCTGCCCGTCACTGCAGATCAATCCCCTTCAAGCTAATGAACCAACAGCATTTTACCGAAAGAGAAGCCCTGTAGCACCTTGATATACATTCAAAGGTGCATGAGAGCTCTCGTGGCTGCTGTTTACCTACACATCTGCCATTCAATCCACATCAAAATCATTGCTGTGAAGTACGCTGGGATATCCCAGATATGAAAAGTATTCTACAAAACCAATTTCTATTCTGATTCAAATGTAATTGCATTGAAATGTTATTACAAGTATGCTTGCTGCTGCCAACATCTTCACTGCTTTTTTAAAGGTAATTAATTAATGCTTTGTTGCTTTTCATCTGCATTAAAGTGACAGGAGGGTTATGGGAGGGCGACTGGTTTTGACAAGGAGAAGTCTGTATGCATTTTACAATCAATGCAAGGGAGGGAGATACACAGTGGGAGCTAATTTCACTCCTCCTGCCTTCATTTAAACACAATGTTTAAATGCATTTAAGTGATGAAGGCATATAACAGTCCTTCCCAGAGGGTTCTTCGTGCTGTTTGCACATGAGTTTGCCAAATTTAATGCCATTTTATGGAAGCTGTAAAAATGCCGCTTCCTGATACCTCCTAGCCACCGCAGGCAATTCTCTCATGATGCCATCTCTGAACCAACAAAACATGTTCAGATCCATTGCACATGCACAGGCAGAGGAGAGACTTCTGCAAGCTAAAATGCTGAAATGGAAGGAGAGGGGGAATTCCTTTATCATGGTTTTACGTAAAAATACTTCCAATATATATTGAACTTGTATAATGAAGTAGCATCTAGGAGCCCTGCTCACAGATGAGATACAGCGCTATACAAGCTCATCAGAAAAAGAGGTCTCCTCCCCCAAGGAGCTTACATCTGAATTCTAAGACAGGGAACAACAGATGGAGACAGACAGGCAGATGGAAAACAAGACAGCTCTGTCTACATCCTCGGCACTGATCTCAGCAGAGCAGTTGCCAAGCTAAAAAGTTCTGACCTGAAGAAAAACTTTCTCAAAGTCTGTGGCCATGGATGAGGGCTTCTGGGCTTGAACTCATGTCAAATTTCAAACTTCTCTGTCCAGAAAGGGAACAGCCTCAAACCCATCTGTGCACTAAATCGACTTACGCCTTAGATGAATCTTCTTCATTCAGAAGATCCTCTAGTCTGAGCTTTAAACCTACTGTATAATGTCATGATAGAGGCTTTTCCTGACCAAAGGATTCAGCTGGCTGTGCAAACAGCACTGCTAAAACCATTATCTGTGTCAGTAGTAGCAGCCGTACTACAGCAGCCTCTAGGGACCTTGACAAGGGCAAGGTATCACTGTGCTACGTGCATGGTGCATGAATAGGCCTTTGGCAGCTAAAAGCTTACAGCCTAAATACATCACTTGGACAATCACCTCCATTCTACACGTGGTGAAGTGAGATAATTTAAATGAAGTGATAGGCACCTTACCACAAGACCTTTTAGAAAAATTAAGAAGGAATCAGGGTGTATTTTCCCTATTTCATTTTTTTAACATTCTTCAGACGCCGTGGTCCATCATTAGCATACATTAGACCCGAGAAAAAACAAAATCAAACAATGAGCAGAGAGGAGATTCTGAAAATGTGGGTAATTTAAGTTGGATAATATTCAGGGACAGGTATTTCAAAATATGTGTGGACACCCACCATGGAAGACAAGTCATTCTACTCTGGAATAAAATGTCAACACTGGAATAATAACAGCTTTATCAGAATAGCTTATTCTGCAATATCTGCTCTGATCCACCTTGCTCTACAGACAAAGTTTCGATAATGCTCACCCAACTTTAAAAGGAAAGTGGATCAAAAGCTCCTTACTCTCCCCACTTTGCCATTGTGTTTTTGTAGAAGAAAATATAAGCTGAGAATGCAAATGGATTCCACTACAGGAGCTGTAGCTGTAATTCTCTACTGTAGAAATGCTGAATCATTTGAAACCTCCAAGGAAAAAACATCCACTTTCCAGAGAGCACGTAACTAGAAGAAACCTCATCCTGCAGTACTGCAGGCACCGAGAGCACTCAGTCTCTTCTGTAAACCTTCTCAAACTTAAAACTAGTTCACTTTTTCCTCCTGACACTACTCCTACTAGAAAGCTGTCCCAGAACCCCACTAATATAGCTAAAAGGCTTCTTCTAATTTCTAGCCTACTTTCATTTAAGGCCATTTGACATACATTTGTTTTTGTGCCAGTATCTTTCTTTAGTTTAAATAATCATTCTCTCCCTAGTAATTACCTCTAATGCATATGCAGACAACCAGTACAACCTTTCTCAGTCATCACCTGTGTAGACTAAGTGGAGCTGTTTTAGGCTGTGCTATTCAGACAGGCTCTCTCAAATGCTGACCTCCTTAATAATCATCCTTTGTTTGATTTCATCTTTCCTGAACACGGGTTGTCAGAAGTATCACGACCAGCAGCTAGGATCAATTTTTGCAGTCTACTGAAAGAAAAACATGGATTCTTTTATTTTAAAGCATGTTTAGTAAAACAGGACCTGTAAAGGAGTGGTCAATGACGTCCGACTAACCATGCTTGAGGCTATGTAATATATGGTGAGTGTGAACAATATTCTACTAACGCATCATAAAGACTTCTTTCCATAAATGAATCATATACAAAGAAAGATAATGCCTATTTCTTAAGGCGGGAAAGGGCAAGCAACAGTAATCCTGAGCACCCTCCTCTCCATTAGTCCTCTCAGGCTCTAACACTGAAGCCGAATGATGACAGTTAAACGTGAATGCTAGTTCTGTTTTTGTTGATCATTTTAACAGATGGACTGGGGAAGGTGTGGGTGTGCTGCGAAATGGCAATTACTGCAGGGAGGGAAATGCAGTTGGATGAAAAGGAAAAGAGATACAAATCAAAAAAAAAAGGAACAAAGCAGAGAGGGGAAGGGAAAAATGAAAGAAAAAAATTCTAATGACCTTACATTTCACTATATTTTTCTGCTGAATTCACCAATGAGATATTGAGCAAATGATCAGTAATGGTAACAGCTACATCTGTACTTATTGTACCCAAGCCTCAGATCTTTGTATAAATACCAAATTGATTCAAGTGAGACATTTTCTAGGAATAGAGGCTTCCAAATAAACCCATATTTATACCCTTTTTCACAGGACACAGCTAAAATAGAATTCAGATCTCTCCTCAAAATGAACTACATATTCCCAGCTCCTGTGCAGTAAACAAAGAGCTCCCTTCTGCTTGGCAATCTAGGCAACCGACATGCTAACAGCACAGAAAGGGAAGTGTGACAGCAGCAGGGACAGCAAATGGAGAGACCCTAAAATAATGAAAATAAGATTGCAGCTAATAACAAAAAGCTATCCTTTTTTTCCTCCCAGCTCTCAGCTCTTGAATATGTTTTATTTCAAATTCTTATTCACAATTCACTGGTTAGTGCTTGTCAATAACTATCTGATCTGGGTTTTTTTTTTCCTCCCTGAGGAAATAAGAGCTTCATTTTGATCAAGAAAAGGGAGGGGGTGGTGGTGTCACTCTGGGACCTTGATTTACCTTAACTGTTTTCTCTCTTATGTGTATACATTCTCTGCTGTATTGCACAATTCAAAACATCTAGGGACTATGCTCCATGGCAAAACTCAGAACAATTTGAAGATTTAAAGCCTGATGATTGCTCCCTGGCATAATCAGACCATAAGCACTAAGCTCTTTGAGAGAAAAAAAAAAAACACAACAGGAAAACCATTATGTTTACAGTACCAAAAAGAAACTGAGTTAGAGAGGGACTTTGGTGACTTCCTTAGTGATGAAGAACAGCTGTCTCTCATCTCAGGGTACAACCCTAACCTCAGCAGTGTTCTTTTCATGAAAATACCTGGAAAAATAGTCTTTCTTTCTTTAAAAATCTGTTTAAAAAAGGCCTTTTGAAGTGCCTAATATTTTTATTATTTTTTTTCCAATCAGTGCTACTTACGTATTGCAACTGTGATGGCTGCTGGGTTTGCAGAAGTAGGGATACTAGTAATAGCATCAAGAACTTTTCACCTACATCACCAAATAGATCATGAGCTGGTTTTGTAATGAATGAAAAAAAAACCCAGCTGCAGCTGTCAGGTAATACTGTAAAGACAGTTGTGGAGGGAGTTTCAGTTCACTTCTTACTAGACAGGTGTCTGCATCCCAACAGCACCATCACAGCTGGCGCAGACTGATGCTGTTGTTAGCAATCTCAGCAGAGAGGCCAAGCACTGATCTGAGAGTTTATTTATAAATATTTTAGCAGACTGAAGAACCAGGAGGAGTTTTAAATTTACATTTCTTTATACATACTCCCACTCAGAATCTGTGAGCTTAGTAAATCTGTATAAAATCATCACCAGAGCCTGACAATAGGATTTACAAGGGCAATGTACCCATAAAGGCAGAAGCCTCCACTGACAAGCAGGCAATCCTGCTTTCCAAAATGATTTTAATTGCTAATTTTTTTTTAATTCCCCAAAACATTAACACAGTGTTAATGAAGGATACAATCACTACACAGTGCTCACCCTTGCAGGGTCTCTGTTGTAGTGACGAGATGTATCCTAGATGCAAAGACTCAGTGCTGAATGCCAAGGAGCTGAACACTATGGGCCTATCCGCTCTCAGGACCACAGGGCACAAGATGAAAGAGCAGACTAGAAGACACTTGCTCTGAAGGCTGCTAGAGGATAATGCAGAGCATAGCAGGATAGAATATAATGCAGGTTGCGTGACATGAAGTGAGAAGACATCGCTTTTGTCAGAAATGTAAGAAAAGCATACTCTGTTTAATAGCAAAGCTTCAAATGACAGTCTAACAGTTTTGACCTTCAAACAGTTATATCCTGTCCCCAACAAACTGCTGTACCAGTCAGGAGAGCCAGACAACTCAGGTGGACCTAAAAGTGTGCTAATGGGTTAGTAGCACCGTGATGACGTTATGAGGGATTTCTTCTAAATGCCCATTGCTACATATGAAGGAGAATTATGAGGCTAGAGAAGAGACACAAAGGTAATCTGCCCTCATGATTCAAGAGAGAAGGTAACTAACTTCTTCTCAAAGACTCCACCAACTCCGCTCATTCTTTGCTCAAGAGGAAACACGCAGGAGTGGCAGTAAATCACAAGTTACCTTAGTTATTCAACTGTAATTGCAACAAGGTGACAAATGAAGCCTTGCTCACGTGACTCGCAGCAAATGCCTTCTTACCGTGAGACGTTTCGAGGCATCCACTTCAATCATCCCCCGCAAAAGGTTCTGACAGTCCGGGGGGATAAAATGTGGCATGTGGAACACTCCACGTTTCACCTTCTCCAACAGTTGCCGCAAGTTGTCGTCATCAAAAGGCAGGGCACCCTGCAGGGATGTGACAGAGTGGTGGATGGGAGAGATAAGCAAAAGGGAATTGGAGAGGGCAAACGGAGAAAAGCCAGGATAAACATGGTGAGAGAATGGAAAAGAGGAAGCCAGCTCATAATGAATTATTATAGTAAGTGGAAAAACCTTTTTATTCATTGAAAATAAATAATTTCTTAGTGCTGCTATATTTTCTCCAACATAGGAAACAAAACTGAGGACAGGTTTTTTATTAGACCTTTAATTAGAAAATGACTACCAGTATAAAACATAATACAAAATATGAAATTGCCTTTCCAGACAAATTCACCAAAGATGCATGGATTCACTTAAATTCAGCTCGAGCTTTTGATCTGCTGGTATTCCTCCTGGGCATACTTTCACAGCAGCAATGTTTATCGTCTCCTTATTTTTAATCTTCCTGAGACACATTTATTGCAGACATTGAAAGGAGGTGAACAGCATTTGAGAGACTTTCAGTAAAGAACATCCTCTTTCTGATGGAGCAGTTAAATGACACAGCTGAAAGAAACCCTGACCAACATTAGCCTTTGGAAGCAGCAGACGTTCTACCTGTTTAATATACTCCATCCAGTTCCCATGCTGTGGTCAGGTCATCGGTTCCTATTGCTTTCCTACTGTAGCCCACTTACATGAATAGTTTGAGGGTTTTTTTAGCTGAAATTACATTTTGAATAGATTGTCAGCTCGCCACAAAAAGCAGCAAAAGACCTATCCTTGCTGCAAGGACAAAAAGGAAAAAAAGAAGTTGAAATCTTTAGGATAACTCCACCAACTGAAGCTGATACCCTTTTATAGCAAGTCTGCACCTTCCTAGATATTCTCGCTTCCTTCTTTCACCACCTAATTCTAGTAGGTGCTGAGCTTCCTTGATTTCCAGGATGGTTTGTGGGAAGCTGCAAGCTGTCGGCTGCTGTGATAATAAAGCTTTAAGTTGTCAATTCTGGCACTGCTCTTACTACAGCGAGTAGTGCATCTGTATAAGCAATCCGGTGTCCACGGTTTATGGAGACCAACAGCTCCATTTACAGAAGCCTCTGAAAGCCCACCTGATGGCAACTGCTACTGGGCACTATTTACTGTTGTTTGTTCATTCAAGTGGCCTTGAAGAGAGAGCCTCCCTGTCTTCTGTAACCAATCTCCTGAGTTACCTACCTACTTTTTTCCTAACGGTTCCAGACTTAAAGGAAAATCAATTCTGATAGTTCAGTACTTTGGCTAACGCAATTTGAGCCACGATGAAGTCAGCAAGGCTGCTTTGTGGCATTTCCTGAAGGTAACAACTACAGCTCTTTTATTACTACCACCTGCTATTACAGCTTGAGAGTTTTTGTAGGGTTTGTCCTGACATAATTAACTGGAGAGCTCTGCACTCTGTCAATAATAGACTTATTTCAATCGTTTTGCAGGCTCATGTATATATGTAGGAACAGATGAAGATGCAGCTACAGAGACACACCAAATCTTGACAGAGAATCCCCCTGAAAATGAAAAGCCCACTCCTGCAAATCCTAACCATCTTGACACATCCTCTCTTCCATTCTTACAAATTCAAGAAGGTATATTAAGAACTCATTATACAGTTCTATTTTATCAGCCATAAAAATAGCTGCTCAGGAGCAATAGATGACCAGGTGCTATCTAGTGAGATAGTTAAAATTCTTCCCTTGCAACATCAAGATAAAAAATCTAAAACTTCAAAAATGCCAGTGAATTGTAACGGCTAAAAAGAAAAAAAGTAAAACCGGTTAAGGTGAATTCAAGTATCATACTGGGATTAATTCCAGGTATTTTGATTCATGCCATTAAAAAAATTACCAGCATTTTTTTGGAACCAAAAATCCTTTAAAATTTTCAAGTATTTTAAACACAAATAATGTGCAGATTCTAACTCTGATTGTACATTGTACAAGTGCTTTTGTCAAAATAAAACATTTAAGTGCAGTAATTAGGTTTACTAATAAATGTACAAGGATATCAAAATTTGACTTCAGGCTTGTTATTTTTATAATTGTAGGTGATCATCTGAACTATTATAAATATAAAAAAATTAACATGCACATAAAATCTGTTCTCATACACAGTATCCAATCTGCACATGGTATATGCTTATATGAACATAAACTATATTTTCCTACATTATACTATGGAAATTCATAACAAATCCCAAGCCTATCTGCCTTCAGCTGGACATCCAATTTTTGTATGTTTAGGAGTATAACATTACCACTGCAAATCAGAATAAATTCCACAGAGAACTGAAACTTTGATCGAAAGAAGGCTAAGTTACAAGATAGCACATTTTGAATACTAAAGAAAGTATTATTAAGCCACACGGAAACTAATTTAAACTTTGTACTAATGGCTCAGTTTTATATTCCCAAGTGTACCACATTTAAATGTAGCGCAATACTTGCATGAAACAAAATTGTTGCACTCAAATCTTCTCCTGATAAAACACTGCAGTTAATGTATGCATATACCTACTAAAACACATATATACATACAGCAGAAAAAATAAACACTTCCCAAACCCAGCCATATTTTGATCCTGTGAAGGACAACTTATTTGACACTCTCTGTATCCTGGAATTGTAACCCTGCACATCTTTTCCAGTCAAAAAATGTGCTGCAATACCCCAGCACAGCAAAGAGCATTTATGGAGACAAGTTTTTGATCCTTGTCTATGCTTCCCTATGCAGGGCAGCAGCATTTCAAAGAATCCTCATGCTTTTCCTTTGGGACCAATGTAGAAATAAGAGGAAAGGATGCAACTGAGAGATATAAAAATAGGGGCACTAAAAAAACCCATCTGTACACGATGTCAACAAAATCACCATTAAATACAGCAGCATTTTTTGATTTTTCTTTTCTTTTTAAAGGATAGCGCAAGGAAGATGACTCACCACTAGCAACGCAAATAAAATGACTCCGCAGCTCCAGACGTCTGCTTTCCTTCCATCATATTTTTCTCCCTGCGCAGCAATGACACAGAGGTTCAAAAGATTGCTCACTACTAAGTGAATTAATTATCCTTGAAGAACAAGAGAGGGGAGAATGGGAAACCCCACATTTCAATTCAGCCACCTGCTTCCCAAGGTGGCCTTCCCAACTAGGAGGCCATGACAGAGCCCATTAACTGAATTTTTATGAACATCAGTTTACAGTCATATCTGGGATCTGCAACAACAGGCTCAAAAGTGGGGACAGCTCACAAATGATTAGACCTGGCACCTAAACAGTGTCAGAGGTGCATTAAGGATGTCAAGAATGTGTTTGTCTCTTCCCTGGTTCTTCAGGGAGCTTGTCACCAGTCACATTATTTGCAAACTCATGGTATTGTCTGGACAGTCTCTTCTGTACACTTCCTGCTTGGATTTACATTAAAGATACGCTTTAAAAGAGGGGAATCTTGGCCACTGAAATCTTGGATGCTTATTTTCAGAGGACAAAGGGAGAGTAGAGGGAAAGGACAGTTCGTATTGTTTAACGGAAACCAACATCACTGACAGCCAACCCCGGTTCTTCCACTGAAATGACAGCTACATCAGAGACAGGAAAGCGTAGGGGACTGCATCCCTTGGGTGGAAAGATCAAGTTAAACGAGGCTACTGTATTTCTGTCTGATCACATGGCATGAAGGGTACTGTGAGAATAACACACGATCATTTCCCTCATACGGTCGATGGGGCTTGATTCAGGGCTCAGCCAAACAAACAAAACCGTAGTTACATTCCTTGTGTCCTTTCCAACGCTGTCTGCCTTCGACAGATTTCCTATACAGAAGGTCTATGCAGATAGATAGATAGATAGATATCTATATCTATACTTGCAATGAGCGACACTTTTTGAAAAATGTATTTATACACACTAATGTTAACCAACTTACCCGGATGACTTCAGGGCAAGCATAATGTGGTGATCTGAAACACAAAATACGGTCAAATGAGCATGTAACCTCCTGGTATTTATGGATTATGTGCATTTCCATTTTGTTTAGCAGAATCATGATTGGCTTGCTTATACAGAATGCAAGTGTGCAAAACCAGCACTTTTTTCCTTACCTCAGTGAGAACACATTCCTAAGAAACTCAGAAAATGGTCAAGAACTAGCATAATTCAAAATTCTATGCCCCTACTATGAATTTCTTAAAAGCGAGGAAGGAAGAGAAGATCAGGCATATTCTGTGACTATATAGAATTCCAGCCCTCTAATCCCACCCTTTAACTTGGCCTTGTATCTAACTAGAAGGAAGGCCCATGCTGAATAGCCTTTTATAAAAAAAAAGGCAGAACAGTATTTTCAGACCAAACACACGCATCCCTAAACCATGTCTTGCATCTCTTCTGCTAAGATTGCTCTCAAACCACTCCAGTGTTCATAAAAGCTGCTGATACATGATTTCAATATGCATTTTTTTTTTCTTTAAAAAACTAAAAAGGATGGACAGTAGTACTATTACCTAGTGAGTTAATATATTCTTTTTGCATCCTTCTATCCATAAATCTCTGGTTTGATTCCTGGCTGAGAATAGTTAATTACTTCAACTTGCCAGGTAATAATTTTAATTCCTAAAGATTATAGCCACAGCTATTTATTTTATAGCCTTCATTAAAGTGACTTGACAAGTAAAAGGGATGCAAACTGTCTGAGACCTGTGTGCAAATCATGCTATTGTTTATACTGACACCTCCCAGCAGTCCCTGAGCCTGTCTTCATTTGTGCATTTGTTTCTTGTGACAAACACAATCATGGCTGGGCAATACCTGTCTCACAAAGTAATGAGCAAAACAGAAGCACAGTGAGGTTAGCTTTGTGCTAGGATGCTACATTAATGCCCAGTGAGACAGCCCATTAATTGAATTTCCATACACACTACATTTATCCTATGGCAAAATATCACCCCGAGGGCATGGAACGCCCTGATGTGGTATCACAGCTTTTGGCAGACCATGATAATAAACTCGGGGTACACTTGGGACTTCAGCTACCTTGACAGCAAAGCTTAAGCGAGGAGAGAGAAATGCGGTTGATCCCTCTCAAATTTTAGGCAAGGTGGAATTTGGAAGTCATACCCCTCTGGCCCCTTATTTAACAGGTTATCACAGGTATTCTAACCAGGTTTATTTGCTCTGTAGTGATCCCAAGTGTCTTAATTTAGACTGGATTTTAAACCCCTCGATTCAAGAGTCAAAACAGATAATGAAAAGCAGAGCCTTCCCTCAGAGAGCTGGCCAGAGTTAGTCCTTGGGAGACCCAAAAGAATGGACTTGTGCCAGACTACCCAGAGTCTCTTGGCAGCTCTGTCGCTGGCAGCCGGATGGACATGGACAAGGTTACTTAATGTTTTTAAAGCTGCAGCTGGCCATAGTTTGGAAAAGGTGACCAGAACTTCACCATGAGTCTTCTCTTCTGACTAAAGCAAGAGCAATGCCACCACAGCTTTCATACCTCACAAAAGTTTGTACGACTGAACTCACTGGGATTTGTATGAGGCTTTAACCATTTAGGGCAAAAGCTTCTATAGTAACAAAGAGCGTGATGGCAACAATAATGAAATAAAGCTAAAGCAGACAGTAATGTTAATAAAATTGTTCCTTCTCGACTAAGCGGGGGCTGATCTGGGGGACTTGCTGCATATTGCTGGCCACTGCTGGAGACAAAGGGAGGCCAGAGGGAGACAATGAATTGCTGAACATTATGTATGTGTTCCCAGCCCTCCAACATATATTGTTCCCTGTGAATTTGCTTCTTTATAGCAATCCAATAGCTGCTCTACACCTGTTCTTTTTAATACCCAAAGCTTTAACCACTAAACAGTCATGTCACTGGACTAATGCACGGTTTTACAAGCTTTTAGAAGACAAGTTAAATTATTCTTGTGAGAATGCTTTACTAGTGGTGTTGTCTTTTCTTCATATCATAAAAATGGTGTATAGTGTACAGGCCATCCTTAAGGTACACAGAAATCCCAATTAAGGAGCAGCACCAGAACTGGAACTGCAACCCAGGACTGGACAAGCACAGCCAACTGTCACCAGTGCTAGACTGCTTAGACAGAACAGTAAAAGAGGGCAGTATGGGAGCTGTAGGGAAGGCGGTAATGCAACTCTAATTTGGAAAAAAACACGGTAGCAAAAAGAGTATGGGAATTACATCAGATCATGGACATTCACTCAGTTTAGCCACCTCAGAATAGAAAGATCAGTTCTAACATGTTCTATATAACTGAGTCATATTAGGTTTACTGGAAAGCATATCCGGGGGAAAAAAAGGAGTGAAGACACAATCTAGGTAACTGTTGAACTCCTGTCACTTAGCATGTCCAAGTTTCTCAGTCTTGCATGCATTTTAGCTTCTGTCAGGTATGATGCTACCGTTGCCTTTGCTACAGAAGGTGAGTCACAGACACGCAGTGCATTAAATGGCTACTACAGGTGGTGTCTGTGGCTGAGCTAGAAATTTCAGCCAGACCTCTCAAATCCTGCACAGTATCCTGTACAGTTCAGCATCACCCTTCAGCACAATACATTTTGGGTGGCCATGCCATCTGAACGCTGGAAGAGTCAGTATCTCAACTTGCAGAGTGCTTCTGAGCTTTTATTTGTATGTGATGACTCCAACAAATACTTCAGAACTCTTTAATTGTGGATGCTGAGCAATGCAACTGCCTTGACAGCTTCCTGCACTAACATCCTTGAAAAGAACAATGTAAGTGTTGTGAAGAACCCAAGACAGGGACATACCTATTTAGGTGTCCCACTAGCAAATGCACTTAAAGCTTTTACCTTCCTGATGTCAGCTGGAGTGCAGTGGAAGCTGCTAGGTGTCTTACAAGGCACCACTGCCTTAGATTCTGCTAAAATCTAGGAGAATGGGTGGAGAAAATGCTATAATAAATCCTTTGAACAAGTTGGATTGATTCGATCATTCAACAGCTGCACTGCAACTGCCCAGAGAGCACACGTTTCTGGCACAGCCAGTCTGAATTCCTGCCAGCACACGCTAGATAGATATCTGCAGCATTATATTGGCTAACAGCTCTAAACGGGATCCTCCGGCCAGGCAGAATCCATAGAAAACTCATTTTCATGCTGCCAATCACAGAGCAACTTCAACTGCTTTAAAGAGAAAACTCAAATTTAATCAAAAATCTATTTATCTTTCTACAGAGTCATGAATATTTCTTTGGCTCTTATCACTAATTATTCAATATACGTGTGTCAAGAGCAACATTCCCTGCCTCTTCCCCTAGGCCATCTCCTCATCGTTCAGCTACATCTCTGTGCAGCAAAAGCCACAATCTGCCCTTGATAACAAGTATATCGCTCTGCAAGATCAAGAAGCAGCTGCTGCCTGCGGGTACTGCTGCAAAAAAAGCACCGATGTTGGCAGTGTTTATTTCAAGGGTGATGTGGATTTTCCCAGGCTAGTCTGCCTGGGGCAGGACGGGCTCTCTGAATGGTCATTCACAGCTGTGACTCTAGGACACAGTAAACTTGAGGATCTTGGAGGACCTTAACAAAGCATTTATGTGCGATTTCAACCACAGGAAATAAGCCAGAGTGCAATGGTGAAATCCAGGACAGCCCTGGACAGGTATGTCAGGCAGTCAGAAAGACACGTATAGATCCTTGATACACCTATCCTGAATTTCATCTGAGAAATTAGAAAAGTAGTTCTGGATCTGTGCACATCAAGATACAGTGCGGCTACAGCAGATCTGAGACAACCAGGGCCATACCTTCAGTGCAGATGTGATATGCTCGTGACCTACAGGTCACATTATGTAGGTAAGAGAGACCTGCACCGTGCACACACAGATCAACTGCCCATGTATGGTTTATCTGGGAATATACAGTAACTGTTTTTCCAGAGAAGCAGGTGGTTGATCAAGGAGCACAGGGAAAGCTGTGTGATCCTACTCCACAGTGTGACAAATCACTTGTTACACTGCCTGATGGGTTCCCAGGCCCCATCAAAGATGAGTGTCCATGCCTGGGTCCTTTAGTCCCACGCCTTAAGATGGTACTATCTGGGGAAGAAGAAAAGCTGCTTTGAGTGCTATTCTTTAGGCCTCACAGCTGGAGGCAGAGTTTCTGCAGAGAGGGAGGAACAAGAAGTCTGTTTCCCTCTGTTTTTCTTATGCATGAAGTTACCTTGATACAGGAGGTTGTACAGGTGCACCAAAGTCCTCCCACATCTAGATGTTTTTGCTGTTGCTTGCATGCTAGAGTCACTTCTTCCCCCCGTGTTAATCACCGTCTCCAAGCTGGCTTTCAGAGACAGAAGCTATCCACTAGCGCAAAAGGCTGCCTGTGCTTTCCCCCCATGCTGGGTAGCAAAGGGCTGAGATGAAGGGGAACGCCAGAGGAGTCGCAAAACAGATAAAGGGAATTCTTCAGGAGAAGGACATACGTTAGAGCATCCTGAGTGGAGAAAGCAATAGCCACAGATCACACAGAAAAGTAAGATGGGGAGACTGAAGAAACAGTTCCCGTAGCAGCGGGTAGTTAACGCTGCAGTGGAGGCAGTAGCTGTACGTAAGGCTGTAATTAAGGTAGTAGCTGTAGTTAAGGCTGAGTGCTGTTTTGCCATTAAAGTTTCAACTCAGTCATTTAGCTTTATATGAGATAACTCATTGTCTAGCCCTTAGCTACATTTTACAGCTGTTTACTCCTTGAGCCCAATTACATTTTTGGGCAATCTGCAAATCAGTTCATTAATTAATATATCAGTTCCAATTGTTAAGACTTGGAACCTTTTAGAGATCTTAATTTAAAAAATGAAACAGACTCCTGTTTTAAAAGGGCATAAAGATTGCAAAGCTAAGTATTCAAAAGTTAAGAATTACTAAAATAAAGCTTGAAGACGTTATACTGTACTCTGTGGGTAAGTCAGGGTGGGGCGGTGGATGTAATGCTGTCCCAAGAGCCTCTGTTTTACTTGCGGAAAGTCTGTAGCAATGTGAGGGAATTTTAGTGTCATGAAGGACAAGCTTGTGATAGAGGCAGCTGATGGACATACTGGAGAATCAAACTCTCTCTCTGGCCCTGCCACAGAATCTTTCTGTGAAAGAAAATGAACAGGTGCCTTAAACTGAAATGTTCACAGGTAATTATGAGTTGCAGGTTCCCCAGTTTTCAAAATCACAGAGCAACACATCCGAAGTTTGATTTACAGTATTTATAAGCACAAGGAGCAGCAGCTGCAGTCGGTAGGTGCTCCGCTGTCCAAGTAAAGGACTGTTATCAAGCACTGAGTATTCTGAGCTATTAGGCCCCAGAGTATCCAACTACACACTCAGAACTGGCTGATAATTTTGAGTTTCATTTTGCAGAATCATGTGTCCTCATACAAATAGAGATAAGCAGATCAATGTGGCAAACATAATATGGAAATAGTATAATTAATGTTTGTAAACCTAAGATACTACGATGAAAATCCTACCTCGCATTCATATCAAGGCTTGAATGCAGTGAGCAGAAATTGCAAATGGATCCATAAAATGAATGATGAGGAAAAATCAAACATTAAATAGTTGTTTGTTCAAAAAACCATACCATCCAAACATCAAATGAGGCAAAGATTTCTTGGAAAAAACCTGTATAAGCTCATAATTAATGGCGACATTCTAATGTGCACAGGCTAAGTTAATGTTATACTGGCAATTTGAAGAATAGTGTATCTTAAATCCTCAGTGCTTGATTTTGCAGACTTAAAGCTCTTTTAAGGTATGTTGGGATGTATTATAGGCGAGGCTGGTATTAGCGGTTATTAATAAGGTTGTCTGGTATTTCCATTTATAATCCTCATTTTCTATTGCTTATGACTTACCACCGACTTAATAACTTAACAACAATTTTCCTCGCTTTTCGTCTGCCTCAGACTGGTTTCATGTTTGTGTGTACGTGCATGTTGTGTACAGGCCAAAACATTTCCACTGCCTAAATCTAAGCTGAATTAAACATTTTTTTTTTCCCATAAAAAAGGAAAATTTCTAGTACTCTCAACTGCAAAGGGAAAATTTGAATATTTGTTTGCATTTTCTAGAAAAATTTACTCAAACTGCCACTAGAAAACTGCAGTTTGCATTTGCTAGCAGAAAGTCTCTAGAGGATCAGGAATAAAATTCTGCCTGCACTGGTATCACTTCACAGAACAATTTTTCTACCCGAAACTGATACCATGAGCTGCTGTGGCTGGGGTTACCACAAGGTACCAAACTTTAAAACAAAGTGAGTGCAAAACCAAGGGGAAATAGATCTAGGACTGACAGCACCTGACTGGGACAACCAGGTAGGAAAAACTAGAGCTGGAACCTAGTGGAAAAGAGAAAAGGATCTGGGATTGGGGACCAAATATGGAGCAGAAATGACTGAGGGAAGTTGTCAAGACTAGAGTGCAAATCAGGGTAGGAGATGGGAACAGAGTGCTGGGAATCAAAGCTGTTGATGAGATGGGGTAAAAAGTACTAATTCTGGCATTTCCAATTTTAAGAGCCTAAATTTTCAACCTTAACAATAACTGGATGTAGGACACTTGCATATGTTTTAGACAGCACGCACACATTTATTATAAAGGGGGAAAAATATGTGCAGCATCCTGTTTTGTCATTAAAATCAGAAACGGTGCTTGGACACTGAGGTGTGTAGCAACTGAATATTGCTCTTCTGAATTATCTGCTCATCACAGGTGTGCTGACACACCACATACAGATGGAAAGGAATCAGGAGCTAGATGATCTCTACTAGCATTTCTAACAAACACATAGTGCACTGCTTGTTATAAACACCCTAAGATCAAAAAGAGCCAGTAATCAGTCTTAACGAGGATATGTGATTTTTTTTTTTTCTTTTCAATAGATCCAGGCAATCTGTGGGTCTGCAAAGTGTTGCTAGGAACTGCTAGGGAGAGCTGAGAGCAGAGGAGCTAACTGTGCTGGGGCTGGAAGTTGCTGTTTACCTCCATTATGCCACCAACAGGTGCAAGGCTTTCTTCTCACTCTCAATAAAATCATAATCAGCACGGCTTTTCCCACATGCACACAGTTTTCTGGATCAGGGCAGGGGTGCCCTATGGAGACACCTATATGGGGCAACTGTTGCATACAGTCAGGTAATTGTGGGGCTATCAGCAGTGGTGTCAGTCTCCATACCGACTGCCTCTGCAGGCAGAGATTGGGTCTGGTGCTGGAGCAAGCTACGTTTGCATGTCAGCTCTGTCCTAGCTCTTGGTTGGGATAGAGAGATTTGGAGGCAGGCAGCACAGAGACTAGCACTGCTGTGGCTTCTCGATCTCCCGGCAGCTTCCAGCAATCTCCATCCAATAGGACTCGGGTGTTTCGAAGCTGTGATGAGTGAAAAAAAAGTGAAGAGATGACAAAAATTTACTTTGCCAGGCTTCTGTAAGGAGCAATGGGGAATTAGCAAGGATCTTTATAAGCTCCCAAGAATTGTAACTCAACAGGATCCTCTTTCAGTCCTTCATTTTAGCCATAAGCCCTCTTAGCTCAAGAAAAGGGAACAAGGTCCAGAAAATTCCCCAACCCTTCCTACTTTTCCAAGACTCCTATAGAAATGACTGCAATTTATGTTCAGAGCAACTTGGGCACTGCAATGACTTGCTAAGATGGAGAACAGAAGCAGAGAAAGGTAATGCATCTTGTCCAAGGCCGCCCTGAATGCCTTCAGCAGAGACAGAAATCAAGCTCAGATCACCCAAGTCTCAGTCCGGAGGTTTAACCATAAGGCACTCACTCTTCTTGCCTAGTGACAATTCAGGATGGATTGGACAATATCTACCATTCTGAAACACTGCGAGGCAGCACGCTGGGAATAACTGCTGTGAAAAGAGAGAGGGGAGTGTCCCTGCATGTCATCGCCTGGATGGGTAAAGATGAGGGAGAGCCAAAGAGATCTAAAATAATACAGGCAGCATCCTACCACATCTTCTGCTTCCTTCCTTGTCTGCTGTTTGCTCACAGACCTCCCCTGCTCCTGGAGGAATGCAGAGACTCACTGTGTTACTTTGGCATTTCAAGGACTGTCTCTCCACAAGCAGAGTTATTCCTGCAGACCCTACACACAGCTCATCTTTCCCTCAAGGGTCTAAAGACACATGTTTACAACTACAGCTTATTCCTCTGTGCTGTGTATATGCAGGATTTGCGCAATATACGCTTCCAGCAATGGGGATTCATTACAATCAAGGCCCAATGTGCAGTCTGTCAGTGACAAATTATGTCAATGAAACAGTCCACCCTTACCTCCCTCTCCTACACAAACACAACTGGATTGAACTTTTATTGTTTTCTGCAGGTAGCCATCACTGCTACAGAAAACTGTGCAGATTGAAGGAGTAGCTCCCAGAAAACACTGACTCTGAGGTATGCAATACAGCATACTTCAGTCTGCCTGCTTATCCTCATGAGGCCAGTCAAGGCTCTGTGGTGACCTAAAGCCTACCCAAACTCTGGACTAAACTTAGTAGTTCATTCGTGACAGCAAAGAATTCTTGACTGCACTCTAACCATTCTGCTGTACTGACAAAGTTAGCTGCATCACACAGCTCAACCCCATCTGATCCTCCCGCTCTGATTGACAGAAATACCTGGAGACTCCTTACGTGACTGTCAATGGAAATGTTACAGTTTCATCTCATTATCAGTGTTCACAGCACAGATAAAACCATTCTGGAAATTAACTTCTGGGTGCACGGAGGAGCATCTCATTAAAGCTCAGTATCTCAGCCATGATTCACTGTGTTTTGTTCCTTTTCATGCTGGCTGAAAGTACCAACTACAAGGCTAGGTAAAACTGTTGCCTTGAAAAGCTCTGAGGTTGGTTACTGTGTGTGCTCCAAGGGAAAGGGAATCATAACTTGACTGCTTTTCCCTGTGAATAGTGTGGCATATTGTTATATATTCCTTCCTTCCTTCCTCCCTTCAACCCCCAAACCTGAGAGATCATAAGACACCAGTATCAGCCATGCTGGGCTCCATGCCAGGAGAATTAATGAAGTGGTGTAATAGCTCACACAGAGGCCTAGTGATTGGCACCACACTTAAAATGCATCTGCAAGGCAGGAGATCATAGTGTTGCTGCTGTGTTCTGTTTATTACAGGCGCGTCTCTTCCGTTCCATTGATTTCTTTATTAGCGCGTTTTAAGGTCACAATGTGGGGGCTGGCTCTGCTTGAAGCATGGAGGTTTGAATTCCAGCACCGCTTACGGAAAGGAAGTCTCCCTTTGAGACTCTAGACCTGGATGACAGAGCCCAGTGCTAACAAGAACACGAACCCTACCGAGAAGTTCCCAAGGAGTTTGAAAAATCCTACAGGGCAATGTGAGACTGGGTTGGTTTTTATACTGTTTTTTTCATGGAAAGAAGGGGGAAAATTTTATCTAAAGAGTGTAGAGGCTTTGTGGTAACTGCAGGGACAACTTCGTTTCCTAATCTACAGGGGAGGTTTGAAAGCAGCTGCAAGCAACAGATGTGGGGACTCACAGCTCCTTGCTTTTCATCTGTGCTGTTAAGAGGTCAAATCTTGACTTGGCATAGACAAGGAAGGAATGGGTGGGTCTCAGTGTACTCATCAACCACCACTCAATCACATCATGAACTTCAAATAATTTTGCTACCCGCTATTCCTGACTTGGGAAGCAGAGCCGTACAGCTCAGGACTGAGACACAGTGGCTAGGCTGTACAGGGAACCACAATGACTCCACGTCTACCCCGAATTGCCTTGGCTTAGGGCACAGACTGAAAAAACACGGACTGCAACCAGCTGAGGATGGGGCTGGACTGGAGTCATCAGATTCACACTACCAAAGGCCAGGAAGAGTAGGTCTGTGACGAGGTGGAAATCTGCTGGTACTGTCTGCACCTCCAGTTGCTGAGCTCGCTGTTGTAACAAATGCAGAAACAGCTAAAAGCTGGCGTAGTGGTGCCAGGCTGCAGCAGCTCAATGCAGCTGCTGCCTGCCCTTGCCACAGCTCTCTGCGGCAGCCCCCTGCACCGTCATCACGGCACCAAGCCATAGCTACGGCGGGGGTGTGGGGCATGATCCAGTTGTGCCCCTAGAGGCGATGGTGATGAGACAGCATTGCCTCCAGAGAGCACCTCCTGCCCCAAGGCCAGGGACCCAGGCTTTGCTCAGCTGTTGGGCTTAATTGCTGGCTCCCTTGGAAATTCCTAGAAAGTTCTTGCTGGCAACTGAATTGCCATGGAAATGTTTTTAGATCTCCCCTGCAATACTCATCCAAGCAGTGTGCTTTGTATCTGCATTCATGCCCTGCTTGTAATTGCAAAGGACCCTGCTGCCTCCCTGTCAATCCTGCAGGTGAGCTGTAACGAAGCAGGGTGGAGCGCGAACAGGAATTGCTGCAAGAAGGCAGCCTAATCAGGACATGCAAATTCCATTTCAGAACCCCTAGATTAGTTTTTTTTTCACCCGCTAATATTTTTAAAGCCTCTTCTTAAAACAGGCAACACTGCTGCTTTCAGTTCCCCAAAATTATACGGCCAGTGAAAACAAACACACACCAGCGTATGCAGATGAATCCAAACCTGAAAGCTTTGATTTTCGTATCCATATGTGACACCTACAGAGGCCCGCTTTTCACTGTAATGACCTTAAAAAAACTTCTTTTAGCCATCTTCTACACTACGTGCATCATACCAATTTATTATCTTGCTGGGAAATAAAAATGCATGGTGCAAGGCTGCAGGTCTTTATTGAAACTCTTACTATAGACAACTCTTATGTCTGGAATCTATCACTGATTTTTGCAATATGTTCTGAGACACTCACCCACAACTGGTTTCTAACAAGCTGTCCCCAACCTGCAGTGATGCCATTCCGAAGTCTGCTATCCGGATGTTGTTCTTTTCATCCAGCAGTAGGTTTTCTGGTTTTAAGTCCCTGTGGCTGTAAAGAGAGGATCAAAATGTCAGTTAAATTATCCACAACAGCTTTCCCACTCCAAAACTTGTTCTGTATCCAGCATATCATCCAACCTATTACATTTTAATTGATTTCATTTTTTTTTTTCCTGTCCCAGGCAGCAGAACACACATATCCAAGATTCAATCTTTCAATCCATGAGACCATATCCCAAATGCCCACTCCTGATGCATGCAAGGCTTGAGCCTGCACTGCCCTGACAGGAAACGAACATCTTCAACTTCCAGTGATACCAACACAATCTGAGGGAGAGACTGAGGGAAATAGGTAGGAGGAGAATTTCAGCTTGGATTTAGGGCTGATAAACTCCATCATATGCCAGCTCCTTAAGGTAGGAGGCAACACCATCAATATATTCTGTCAACAACAGGAAACAAAATGAGTGATATCTAGAGAAAACATCCTTGGTGTAAATGCTACTGCAAAAAGGCCCTATTAGGAGTTGATTACATAGGCATATGGCTTTGAATAATTTTGGGTAATTAACTCTGATGGAGAAATCCCTCCAACCCAGCACTGCCTGTAACTAAGGGTGCCAGCACTGGGAAGGAAGAAAGAGGATTCCCTCCTTTCCATCAAAGCTCGATTCTCTTATTATTTGGCAACACGGGAAGAGCCAGGCAGTCATGATCTTCAGGATGGCAACTCCTGCTTTAAATCAAAGGTATCATATATTGACTAAGTTATTAAACTCCATTACCCACAGCCAACACCACTGTGTACCCATATCTGCTTCTTAGTACTCAAGTGCTTTTGTACAACTTACATTTACTTGATTTTATATCCAAAGACAAAAATCTTCCACAAAATTTGTGATGACTTTGCTTTTTTTTATTTTTTTTATTTGCAACTTTTAAAGAGTCACAGAGATGAGAGAAGCACTTTAGGGCAGGCTAAAGATGAAGGTCTTTTCTTATTTTTGCTTATGAGTAGGCAAAATGAGTCTTTGATGTCCTGCTAATAAAAGCTCCAAATATGAGCGCTCAATCCTTGCAAGCAAAACGGCCAGCTTCGGTACCCAGTCAGAACCCAAACCTGTGGGAAACGGCCAGCCGACAACACACGTGAGCGTCAGGCAAACAACAGCCATTTGCCACAATGATTCACTAAAACCAGTTACCCTGGGCAGAAACTGAACTCAGCAAAAGAACCAGCGTTAGGACAGTCTAGTCCAGTGACACACATAATGGAAGGCAGCCTTATCTTCATGCCATTTCCTCTTCAGTTTTTAAGACATTCCTCTAGCACTCCTCATGCAAGCAAGTGTAATTCTACCTCTATACCACTGTAAAGAAGGACAGTCTCTACCCTATCAGAGAAACATGAGAGGCATGACAATGTTTTGGAAATTATCTCCTCTGATCTGAAGAGAAGTCTGGAATGATCAGTTAGAGACAACTTGTAAATAATGCAGGTCAATTCTGTGCAAAACCAGAGCACGCTGTAACAGGACACCCAGGGAGTGTAACGTATATTTCCAAAGGGGACTTCCGAAATGGCACACATTCAAAGCAGGTACTGGTCATTTACTGTATCACTGAGTCCTATGATTCCATCCCCCTCACTTTTTAAAAAGCATAACAATCGGTCTCCAATCTTTTATTAACACGATGAATGCTGCATGTTAAAGTGGGCCTTGTTAACCATGGGCGAACAATCTGTTAGATAATGGAGCAGCATGATTCAGATTTGTGCATATTTTCATCTGACAAAGCAAAAGATGCTTTACCAAATCTTTCTCATAGAAATCAAAGTTTCGAGGTAACCAGAGACAGAAGACTTATTAGCCATATAATAACTAAAAAGCAGGAGATGAGTGACAAGGAAATGTTTCAGAGGCAGTGAATGACCAGCTAATGGCCACGAAAAGAACCCCTGAATGCCATCATCAAGGACAGCAGTCCTGGACAAAGGCAAGAGATGGTCAACATCTGCCAAATCTGAACATGCTCCAGCCCCAGCAGTCAAATGGAGTGAAGAGCCCACAGTCCTAAGGCAAGCTAGGAAAGCTGGACACTAATGAGACAGTACTGTGGGATATAATCTTTCCTTCAGCAGACATCTGGATAGTTCTCATCTTACAACTGGTTTCATTAACCGGGTGCTGGGAAGACCTCATTTGACTGGGGAGACGCACTGAAGTTCTCCTGTCTGAGGACTGGGGCTCAGCGGCAAGTAGTGGCTCCCTATAAAGCAAGCAATGCTTGTTTGATGCTATGAAACAAGAGACCTCCCCACAGCTCCAGCTGAGTGCGTGTCCTTCTACGTTGCTTGGTTTTCCAGTGGCTATGGCTGTTTTTCAGTCTTGGCAACTGCTCCTGGCTGACTGCTGAACAGATACACGGTGTAGAAGCTGTTGCCCATGCATGTTCCACTGTTTGTGCACTGGCTGATATCATCCATACATGTTCAGTCTATAGCACGCAATTGCTGACATGTGCCTTTTGTACCTAAAAATTGAAATTCTTTGCTTATCCTAAAATTGTGTATTTTTTTTAGAGAGAAGAGAACTTGAAGGAATGATCAAGGCACAGCATCACCTAAGCACAGGACGTCCTCAAGTGTTTCTCCAGCCTGGATGCACAGTCATACAAAACATTTCATGTTATTTCAGGAAAACAATGCAGCTAAAGGAAGTGCAAAAATGCTCCTCTTCCGTGCCTCAAAGCTACCAGCCTTAGCAGACCAGCCACAGGCCCTGGCTGGAGCAGAACGCACGTGAACCTTGAACCAGCCCCACTCCCAGACCGCTGAGAGGCAGTGAAAGGGAATGAGTACAGTATTCACTGCTGGAAAGGAGTCTCCTTCTCCCCATTTCATCCTGTCCTCCCACTTGGGATCCACAATACAGACAGTTTTAGGCCTGTTTTTTTAGGGAGGATCAAGTGGGAAAATGAGGTTCCTATGAAGTGGCAAATAATTTTTTTTTTTTTTTTGAGAGCCACTGCAAGAGAGAGAGAAAAAAGGGGGTGCCACCATCCACATTCCAAATGTGGAGTAAGCTTCACCTCACTGTGCTGTGCAATGCTTTTCCATGAATGATCAGCCTACAGGGGATGACGGCGGTCTTTAGGCAGAGGTCCTGACCCACCTCCCAGAGAGCATTTTGGAAGCCTTAAGTTGGGACCTGGGGATTTGCGGGACTGGGACAGTATGTGTGAAAGGAAATCCAGAGTAGCAATAGACCTTAAAGCTTTTTTTTTTTTTTTTTTTCTCCAGACACTCACCAAAATAAAACCAAGGAAAATTACCAGCTCTTCACTATAGCCCACTGAGCAGAGAGGAGAGTGTGGACTCTGTTGAGAATAGTTACATTTATTGCTGACTAGGCCCTAAAATACAAGAACTGTCATACAGCAGTTTTGCATCTCTCTGACCCTTCTCCATCCCTCTTTCAACACAGTCCCTAGTGAGCAGTATGGAAGGTTAGTATAGGAATTTCATGGCAACCTGAGTAATTTTTTTTGGATTGTGGCAGAACTCCTCTCAGAGATCAGGGTGCCAGTGCTTGCACAGGGATCGGGCAGTGCTTGCACATTCAACCACAAGAGAATTTCATGCCCCAATGAAAATTTTCTTCTAGCTGGAACATTTTTCTGCTACCCATTTTTGGACGACTTTGAATTTGCCAAGGCAGCACCCTGGGGATAGAAGTCAGGCCAGGAGTCTGCACATGAGTGGCAGAACCAGCATCACTGCCACTGGGAATGAGACTTCCTCTTCACATTTGCATTTCCCATCTTTGTACTGCCAGCTTTTCAAATGGCAGAAGGAAAAGAGAGGAACATATGGGAATAGGGAAGGCTTGTTATAATTTACCTAAGAGCCCAGCAGCCCGGACAGCCTCATACATTCATATTTGGAAAGAATTCTCTTGTGCCAAAATGAAACAAAACAAAACAAAACAAAAATCCCACTGTATGTGGTAATTACTTGGCATTAATGGAACATTGCAGAGCAAATGCATTTAATTTGGTCCCATTCCAGCTGATCTCTCTGGCTCTCCATGTCTTATATGACCGCATCAACTCCTCTCTCTGCAGGTGAACAGAGGACTTGTTACCCTTTCATTGTTCTAAAGGCTCTAAAGCTGCAGGGGCTTTATCACATAGCTGGAAAATCAGAAGAAAAGAAAGAAGCTTCTTTAGTGACAAACACAGCAACCTCTCCTATTGGGCCCTGCATATGCTGAGAAAGAATATGAAAGAGAAATGCAGCACTGAAGAAGAAGTGAGTGTAACCCTGATCCAAGGTGGCCATGGACTGCCCAGAGCTCCTCAACCAGCTCTGGTTGACAATGGAGCAAGAAGTTAGCTCCAGGAGCCTGCATATGGCAGTCTTATGAAGGGAGAACGTGTGAGTGAAAGGGAGCCATGAAACAAGCCGTGGCAGGGGAGGTACACACTGCCAGGCTCCCCGCAATGTCCCTCTTTTACAGATTACAACAAAGGCTTTACAATTTCCTTGCAGCACAAGATGGATACAGAGAGAGGTCTGAAAAAATTGTCCCACGGAAATGGGCACAGTTCTTGGAGGTAGTACATAGAAAATGAAAGGCACACATATGCATTAACATGTTCCAGCTTCCCACTTACACACTGGCCATGCCTGCTTTCTGGTTGCTCCCAGTGACAGCTTCAGACAGCTTCTCTAGCTCCCTCCATTGCCTTTCTAGTCCATCCTCCTGCTCTGGGAATATCCCCATATCTGTACTGCAGGCAATTGCAGCATACATAAAAAAGACAAGTAAAATACTCTCTCCCTGTCACCCAGGGTTGGCAGAAGATTTTTGGTATAGTGACAGACTCCAGATCTTGGATTCAAAGGAGCTATGTCACCTGCATGAGATGATGAACTAACCCCTTATTTTAAAGTGATTTTTGAGCTGAAACATTGGTATCAGTTTCTATGACAACTCATTGTAGGTCACAGATTTCTAACCCAAGAAACCTCCTAATTGGAGTAGTTGCAGGTCATTTGTACTTAATCAAATTGTTGGCTACTTTGCAAATGCTTTTCTTACTGACTCCAAACTCCCAGAAGGGCCAGACCACAGAATAATTGTTCTGTAGCACGCCTCTTAAAAGGGTCTGATGTGATGCAAATAATTTATCAGTAATAATTAATAGTATGAGAAGCAATATTCTTAATTTTCTTGAGCAGAAAAAGCCTTTTATCTTATTTTCTCTTGCTTCTGCAAATCAGATCTGAACATGTAACTTGTATCTACCTACAGAAGAATCTTTGTTTAGAGCCACGGTTGCTATGCTCAAATTTAGTAAGTTTTCAGAGAATTCTGCAGAACAAATAAATGTAGTTATAGCTAGTCAAAAGGACAACATTTATAAACATACCAGGAGACCTGGAGAAGGGCTTGTATGCAAGGCTTTTCAACAATTATTTCCGTTTATCTATTAAAATATATTGCTCCTCCCTACCAACCTTGCCTCAAAATATATATTCACATATTTCAAAGCCAGAACAGACTGTCAGGTCTGATCACCACTGCTGTACTTGCCAAAGAATGTTACCTGGTTACACTGACAATAAGACTATGCCATTTGTGAGCTTCCAGTGGCTTATATAAAGAAATAAACTTACAAAAATACATGTCCTCTGACTTTAGCTGAGCTGGTAACTTTGCCTTTGGCATTGCAGCTGCTGCACTTGATGGGTTTCCTCTGGTTCTCTTTACAAGGGAAATTCGAAAAGTTTAGAGTGTTTTAGAGTGAGTCTCAATCACAGATCTGAAACTTCTGGGTTCAGGCAATGATTGGTGAATCTCAGCTCTCAACAGGGGAAAAAGCTACCTTCCTCACTTCTGATGGCCTGAAAGAAAACTTGAAAATCTAAAGACTCAAGGACCTGAAAAAAACCAACCCAGAAACCAACCTTATTAAATTCCACAATTTCTAGACTAGTTTCACATTTGGAGGCCTTGAGTCATGATTTCAAACTGTCCAGCTGCTGCAGCCTTAAGTGTTCGACAGACTATCCCTGCAGAACGCTGTAGCGTGCTCCTTATAAATGAAGCAAGACAGAGCAGGAGTCACCAGGGGGGTGGTACTATCTGAGAGAACATGGTACATGGCATTCTTCAGCTTTCTCTGTTTCTCTAAGACACCCCAGACATCTCCCTAAAAGCGTGCTTTCTTTACTGACAGTGCTCTGCAGCTCCTGCCTGCAGGAATATACCAGAGATTTTGGCACTACTGCTGTGAAATCTTGAAGTGTTATTTTATAAGGAGCCTTTCCCCCCGCCCGCACTGACGGGAAGAACACAAGGCAAAGTCAAACAAAGCTCTTATTCATTGCCTCAGCCCTCTAAGTCACACACCCCCATGCCTACGCATGCACACACAGACACACTTCAGCAAGAGCCCTGCCTCTACTCAAGCAGGCACAGCCCCAGGCAATGAAAGGAGAAAGGGCCCTCATAATTGTCATTTATCAATATTCATAAAGAACCTGCCTTAACCCCCTCTTGTGCATGCTCGGGAGAAAAACACAAAATGAAACCCAACCAAAATAAAAATAAAGTGAAATAATCATCTTGCTGCTCATTACCGCAGGGGATTTCCTCTCAATGTCACCACTGCCCTGTGCAGTAATTGGCATTATCTGTTATCTCTGAAGCCATAATAAGGTTTGCCACGGGGCATTTTCTGTAATCATATTTTTATTTGTCAGCTCGTGAGATACAGACACCAAATATGAGCTTGACCAAAGCGAAAAACCCAACACACACACAAAATACGCACGCCGCCAATCCCAGCTCCTGCCGGTGATGTCACAGCCAGCCAATGAGGCGCCCGCCAGCTCTCCTCGCCCGGCTCCCACCCTCCGTGGGCGCTGCAGCATCCCCTCGCTAGAGATAAAGGAGACGCTTCCTGGGGAAAGCAAGGATTTGCAACCTACCCCGAGACGTGCTCCTACATCGTTTCCGACAGAAAATATAGCTGGCACTGAAGTAGCTGAGAGCGGTACAGAGGCAGGATATTCAAAAGGGACTATTGATTTGGGGCACCCAGCAGAGATATCTTAAAGGCCCTGAATTTAGGAGAGCAGACACCCAGCACTAGGTGAATGATAGCTTAGGAAAAAAACCCATCAGTTATATCAAAAGAAAAATTCCTAGGCTAGGATGGTCTTACACTGATGTCCGAGGAACGCCAGGTTCCTCTGCCATTTCTTGCACCACTGCTGAGCGTGTCTGCTCTGGGCACTGCAGCGTGGTGCAGAGCCCTCGGAGCTAGCACAGAGGAAGAGCTGGAAGCAGAAGCAATAATGCTGCATCACTGAGCTAACAGCTCCGTTTGTCAGCTCAGGCAAAAGAGCAAGGTAACACAGATACACTGTTTGCAGGATCCCATATTATACCTCTGCATGGTGCTGTCTGTTCGCACCCATGATTGCCTGTGGGTTCCTAGAATGGCACGGTGTACATGGAAAAGTCCTTAAAGAACCCTACAGTGCAAGCTTTCCCCCATGGCCAACCTGTACCACAAAACCCCTTAAGTGACCGCAACTCAGAGTGAGGTACACCAAATCTTCCCCTACTGTTTCCATCAAATAAGAACAGAAAGCTCATACTTCTTTAAAAAAACTCACAACCAGAGTCAAGCTCTAAGCCTATTCTGCTTCTTTGTCTGAGCTGCTTGTTTGAAAACACCTCTCAGACGCAAGTGATGTCTCCACACAGTAGCAGCAGAAGCCTTTTACTGACGGCAGGATTGGGGAATCCTTTCTGATTCTTTGATCCGGGAATCCTGGTGCATCAATACATTTTGAGCAGTGAAAGCTGAATGAGGTTACATACTGCTGTGAAAGTAAGCCACCGATATTTCACAGTGTCTTGGGAGGTACAGGAAGAAGATGGGACAATGATACGGGGCTGGGGACACCAGGCTATCAATCTATTCTCCCACATTTAGTCATTAACCAAAGCAGAAGCCTTCATTTTTCAAAGTGGTCATAACTGGATAACCTGGTTGATGAGATGATTTGTCATTTCACTGCCCCACGACAGGACAAGGTCAGGCTTCATTGCTTAGGAAAGCACATTAACTTTTATACTCACACACGCGCACACACATATATTTATGCATGCTCTGATTTTCAAAAAGGGTTTAATGATAACTGTCCAGAATACAACACAGTGTCTAATATACCACAAACCACACAAATCTCAGAGTGACTTGGAGGGAGGGAGATCTTATGATTTACTGTTAACTTATTCAGCACTAGATGCTAGTTGAGTGGGAGTTGGCAAGGAGACAGGGGATTTACTTCTAAATAAGACTACTGCCCACAATCCAATATGTTTAA
Organism: Charadrius vociferus; assembly: GCF_000708025.1. NCBI lineage: Eukaryota > Metazoa > Chordata > Aves > Charadriiformes > Charadriidae > Charadrius > Charadrius vociferus. The sequence goes on along the minus strand of NW_009650072.1, from coordinate 403,603 downwards.
CAGAGGAAAATGGATTCCTCAAGAGAGACATGCACTCTGCCTTGGAAATTCCACATATCGTTAAACCTGCAGAGGTGCTCGTCTGTCTGACAGTGTCACCATGATCCTCAGTTTATTAAAGTCTTCCATATCAAGAGGTATCCATCACAAGCCCAAAGGACCAGTATGTATGTGTTTATATGCATGCTTTCATAGAAACTTCTATCCCAACGGAGATTCATATTTCTCTGGAATACTCATTTGGAAGAGTAAATAATTTCTCTTCAGTTGTACTTAAACATTTTTGAGTCTTCTTGGATCAGGTCTCTAAGTGTTAAGCCAAGTAGGGAACAGAAACATGTATGTATGCAATCCACCAGTGGTTACACTGCCCAGTGTACCTAAAAAATAACAGCTCTACAACCTACCAAGGATTATGCTGATTGTAAGAAGATCACGATCACTCAAACCAGTTGTTTAGCAGGAAGGAAAAATCGTGAAATTTGCAGAATAAAATTTGTCAGAAGTCTCTGCCAACAGAGAAAACTTAGATCCTCTAGTTAGGGCCTGCAATCGGCTCTCGGCTACTCTCAGAATTTCTCTGACTATTGTAACCCTGCCTGTGCCAGGTAGGCATTGTCCTCAGGATCTTCTCACCCTGATCCACCACTTTGAACTGCCTCTCCTGCTAACAGTATAGTGTTCTTAATATATCCTCAAAAAGGCTCTCATTTCCCTTTCCATGTATTAGAAATATGCTCTTTTTCAGATTAATATTTCCTGTTGAAATGAGTCAGAGATGTAGAGGGAGGGGGCTAGAAGGGCAAGTTAAATACTTAGGCATTCTTTTTTGCTGTGGCCATTTATGCCATGGATGTCTGGTTTGCGAGTTCTCAACACAAAACTGGGGGTACAGAAAATCACTGTACAGTTACTGAGAAGTAACCACACAGTGATTGTGCAAATCCAACTACTGCAGTATCTATCAGCGGCCCTTGGCCTCCTGGAGGGGGGGATCTTCAGCTGTCTGTGGCTACGCAGAAGCAGCCAGGCAGACATAATGTAAATGGTCTCCCCCAGCCAATCTAACTGCAAGGAGATGCATTTCTGAGAAATAAGCAGGTAGTTATAGGTCAGCAGCTGTACAGAAATTCTGTGCTCAGCCTGATTATAACAGCTTGATTTCAGTATAATTTAAATCGCCTAAACTTTCTGAAGATGAAGGAGAAACTGGTCCAATTTAAAACATCACCTGAAAGCCCAGGTTAAACCACACTTGATGGTTAAATCATATAATGGAGTTAGTGAGTATCAATAGCAGTTAGATCAAGAAAATTCTTCCCTACTGGAAAGGAAATTAAAGGGAACAGTGACTCAAATACCCAGAAGGGACTCCGTGAAGGTTGCCAAATGCCAGCAGGTTTCCAAAAACTGAAGGAAGCCATAAAATGACTTTGCTGTATTTGTAACTTTCCCAAGTTTCTTCAGGGATTCATTTTGATATAGTGTATGTAACACTTCATTATTAGCAAATGCTAATGGAAATTAAACTGCTCTTCCTTGGTGGTTTTGGTTTTCCTGGTTAAAGCATTCCCTGTGAATAAATTCTCATCCAGCAAGAAATGATGGACAATCTCCATGAAAAGTCTATCTGTGACTGGCGCAATGTCTCATAGACAGCCAAGAATTAAAAAATACGTCAGCACTTTACACAATGCTTTTAGAGCTTTACAACATCAGTTACCTAACAGTAAGTAAAAGTACCAAGAAATAAGATCCCTTTGTTCTGTGCTTTTATGTAACAGGTAACTCCCGTTGGAAATGGTTGCACTTACCATATTGAATGACTATGGCAGAAGTCTAAAGCAGAGATGATTTGTCGGAAGAACTTCCTGGCTTCTTTTGGTGTCAATCTTCCTTTTTTTACGAGATAGTCGAAGAGCTCCCCACCTGACACGTGTTCTAGCACCAAATACCTAGAAAATAACAATGCCAGGATTTTGTAAGCACATTATCATACCAACTTCCTCACACACACGCAGTTACATACGAACACCTCTATTTACACACGGTCAAGGAGAACACTTCTGAAAAGAACAGTGGAAGAGAATCAGAATTTTGAAATCAGGAGCGATTAATATTTTTAACAGGAGTTCTGCAAACTTCAGACACACCACTGTTGGATTCAGTATTCAATATAATAATAAGAGATAATCTGGAAGCCAAAATTACTCAAAAGACCGGGGGAGGGGGGCGGGGGGGGAAGAGAATAATCAGGTATAAGCTTTCACAGCTGCTCTTAAAGCTACTGTGGAGTGAGACTCTGTACTAGAAAGCCTCAGGTCCCTCAACCAAGCTGACAGTTCCTCCATAAAACAGCTGTGGCAAAGCTGCACTCATATACTGTTCTGTCTTGGACACCTGAGAACCAGACAGATGTCAACAAACTGGAGGGAATTAAGGAAAAAAAAAAAAAGGTGAATAGTTTAAATTATGAAAAAAGATAAAAAGAACATGTGTGCAGCCTACGTAAGGGCTTCAGCTTTTGCTGCTGAACAGCAGTGATGTGCTGGAGTAGCTGCCCTCCCTTGCAATTCAAACATGAAAAATGTGGCAGTGAGTGAACAAATGTGGCACAACAGGGACCTAGGAGCAAGAGAGGAAACCCCAGACCTCACATAGCAATCCTGGCAGTCATAGAGAGAAGAGTGAAATCTTTTGGAAGGAAAGGACTTGCCATGGATGGACTGTCTTGTTGTTTTAAGTAGGGGTAATGAAAGGCAGCCAAGCAGAGGAAAATTTAGTATAAATCTCTGGAAATGTTGCCTAACAGTCGGAATGAAATAGCTTCCCCATGGAAGTGGCAGGAACGCCATCAACTGAACCATTTAAAGATAAACCAGATATAATATGGACTAAGAAATAGACTTCTATTGGCAAGAGGATCACTTGAAACCTCCATGGACTTTCTTCATTTCTGTTGTGATTTTGTGCTCTACTGTCTCCTTGCTTGTTAGCCCAGTGCATACAATTCTAATACAGAATGAAGAAATTATGCAGTAAGATTATTTCTTCAGAATCTGAAATTACAAGTATAAACAACAGATTATTATTATTATTACTGAAAAATCACTTTTGTTCTTTGCCTCTGTTAGCCGGTTTAAACCCTGTAAGAGAGGCAGAAACCTGTACTCCTCCCTTACTGCCTAACTCCTTTGAAGTGACTTTCAGGGTTGCACGGCAAGGCATGTGATGGGAAGGGTGGTTTGTGTACAGCAACAATGCAAGGGTGAACAGGGCATTCAAATCTTTAGCAGTTTGTTTGACAGACATCACCAGAAAACTTGCAAAGAAGAATTAGATATTTTTCCAAATTTTGAGTGTACTTCTCTGTCCTCTCCTCCCAACAGCACAGTGGAACATGCTGAACTGTATGAGCAGTATGATCCCCATATCAATGCTTTGCTTTACAGCAAGCTAGTTTTATTACCAGTATTAATCAAACTCTTCAAATTTGAGTGAACAATGAAAATAATTAATCCAGCACACTATCTTCTATGTACCTCAAGCAGCATAATCTCAGAGGAAATTTCTAAATTTGAAATGGAAAGAAAATATTATGATAAATCTAGGGACTTTATTATTCCTGTTTTCAATGTTTCCAAAAAGCTGGAACAGTAAAAGGAGTAAAAGCTGTTCTGAGGAAAGTAAAATTGGCTTAATGATAACAGCATTAGCCCTGAAGTTGCAAAAGTGAGACCTGAGCTCCTGGTCCATCATCAGCTCCTGTGTGACTTCCACGTGTCAGCTCCCAGCCAGCACAAGGAGAAAGCATTTCCGTGCCTTACAGTAATGCAGCAGAGAATGCAGTAAGAGACAGACATTAATATTGTCTTGCCAGCTAAGTAAGTAGTACAAAAGCACAAAAAAGTGGCCAACAAAATGAAATTCTAAACTTTAGGGAATTAAAATGGTATTTTCTGCAATTTTTATCAAAACAGAAACAGTTACAAGAAATATAGTAATACTGACTTCTTTTTTTTTTTTTTCCATTAAAATGAGTAAAAAAGAGAAAACTATTGACTTGAAAATAACATTTGGAATATGTGGGTTATCTTCTTTCCAAGAAGCAAAGATGCCATTACCAGACTGTCTACTGAGTACACCTTGGTAATGTGGAGACCACCGTTTATCTGCATTACATTTTTTGAGCAAGACATTTGTCATGGTTTGGGCTGGACTGGCCACTGAAATGAACAACAGATGCTCTCTTTTACTTCTTGCCCCTTCAGAGAAGGGAGACCATCTCCCTTCAGGGAGAGAAGAATGAGAGAGAAAAGAAACTTACGAGTTTAAAAAAGAAACTAAACTAATGAAAATAATAATAAAATAACAAAAAGAAAACAATGAAATACACACAATATATACAAAACTATATCAAGCTTCCAGGATGACAGTCATGTCACTGGCTGGCACTGGGAAAGTCCCAGACTGTACTCAGTGATGGATGGGAACTAGATTCTGGATCTGGATTCAGGAATGCACAGATCGGTATCAAAGACAGACAAACAGACAGAGTCTGCCTCAGACGCCGGCCATTGAAGAAAGAGGGCTGACCCTTTGATCCCTCAGCTTCTATACTGAGCATGAGGCAGATGGGGTGGAATACCCTGTGGGTCAGTTTTGGGTCGCCTGTCCTGTCTGTTCCTCCCCTCTACGCTTTTCCACTTCCAACCCTCCAACGGGGCAAATAACAAAGTTAGCTGGCCTTGGGTATTACAGCAATAAGTATAAGCAAGAGCCTCTCTGCATACCATTCCTTGGCATAAATTCTAAACAATTAGGTCTTATCACTCTGAGAGCAGACAGTGTCAGAAAAATATACTGTGAATTTCAGAGTTCAGTTACTTAGAAGAGTCTTAGCTGAAAAGTAAAATTATTGAAGAGAAAATCGGTTCTGTTTTACCTCAAACCA
>NW_009650072.1:388326-398623 GCF_000708025.1 Charadrius vociferus | reverse complement strand
ACCGCTCAGAAGAAAGCTGATATGCAGTAGCCACTAGTACCTACATTTTCACATCCCAATCCTCACTTTCCAAGCCTTGGCTAACAGACACTCTGGTAAGACGGTTTGCTATATAATTCATTCTCTCTCTCATACTACAGACAGATCTGGCTAACTATCCCATATGGCAGACCCAAGCCTGGCACAGAATCAATCCTAAAATTCTCCTTGACAGCTCCTTCTCTCACTGTGCCCAGCAGAAGCTGGAGACAGCAGTGCATCTTGCCCCCTAAATTCAAATTGATAGCTGCTTTCTTTTCCTGCGAGGTGTTTTACAAAGATGATTGCAGTTACAGGCATACAGAACACCCTCCACACTGGTTTCAAATGCAGAGTTTTGGAAAATTACAGACCCAGCATTTCTGTCACCCACAGCAGGAACTGCAAAGCAATTTATTTTCATCAACTTCATCTTATTAAAAACACTCAACAAAAATGCACTGACACGTTGTATGAAAAATAAAACAAATTGAAAGACAGGGAGCATTTACAAGGTTATTCATTTTTGCTTGCCACCTAGAAGCACCAGATATAATAATGGAAATGAACAGGGAAGAACATTTGAAAAAGATTTGTGCCTATGACAAGTCAAGGGACACAGAGAAGCACAGCAACGATGTATTCTGATCTGACAAAGCCCCCAACGTGACAGGAGTGAGAAGGACGACAAACACATTCCCCAGTGGTCAAGTGCAAGAAATAAACGCTGCAAGGATCATTCTATACGTACTAAGTCGTTATGTTGCAGCTAGGATTCCTGAGGTTGGATTTGCAGCTGGTCACCTGCCAACCCTATTCCCTCCAGTACGATGAGGTTTTTTTTAGGATAGCCCCCAACTAGGAGATTTTCGACTAAACAAGGGCATAATTCAGCACCTGCCTCCATCTCTGTTCAAGCCAATGTTCTGCTGGCGCATTACATGGCACAGTAGTAGTACGCACGTTACTTCCAAACAGGCCAACAAGAGGGGTTTAAACATTTCCAAATGTTGCACTGGTTATAGCTATCACTGTACAGCTTACACAATCCCCACTAAATGTGGTATATCTGTATCTATCCATCTATCTGTGTACATGTGAGTGTGTCTGAGTGGCTTTGTAAAATAAGAGAATACACATTCTGAAAAGTCAAACAAAAAAAGCAAAGGAAATAAAGAGGATTATTCCAGAGGCTGGTAAATAAGGCATACAGACACTACATCTTTCCTGAATCTGTGGCACAGAAGAGAATTCAGATCTCCTGAATCCACACCAGCGTCGAAAATCCTTTACTTTAGCAAAGTGCTATAGGATTGGAAGTATGCCAATGCCAGCTCTTGGAGGATCTAGGAGAAGGTAAATAACACATAGCCTGTAGGGGAGAAAAACACTAAAAAGTATTTTCCCGAGTTTCCCCTTCCCTTTTATCTTTTTGAGATATGACAGGTTCTCATCTCACTGTAGTACTACTTTTCCCATTTACTCTAGGCAAGCAAGTGAATTCTAAAAATCCCAGAACAGTAACCAGAACTAGTCTCCTATTACATTTGGAGATGAAAAGTAACTTACTGCTGAATGAAGCTTTTTAAAAAATCCTGTCTACGTAAGATTGACAGCATCAGTCTTCCCACTGTAAAAGCGTAGGAAGCCCTGCTCTGTAATATCCATTGCAAGGAGGTTCAGGGAAAGGAAAGATCCAGCCTCTGGCTGGCAGGATGCACACTACCTGCTGTGATAATACAGAGAGGAGCTATATTGGGACAAAAGACTCTGTAAGACCACTTAGCTCTCACATCTTGGATGCTCTGGACACACGCTAGCTCTTCTAATCCTTACATTTCACATGACAGAAGCATTACAAGTATCAACCCCCTGTTCTTTACTGACAGGGAACCGCGAAGCAAAGTGACTTGCCCAGGGTTACAGTCACCCAGCATCAGAGCTGGGATTAGCACCTGTGGTCCTTGTGGGTTCTACTCCATGCTGTCCCCACCATCAACTTCCTCTCTGCTTGCTAGGACACTGGAAAGGCAAGAAAACATCAGGCTTGTGCAACTCAACATGAAGCCAAGTGCATGTGGTGTTAAAAATAAATTCTCGACTACTTGTTTTCCCCATTAGATGTATTCTTTAACATGTTGCACATATTTTCACAGATCACAGCTTGTTTTCATAAGAGACCAAGGTCCACATCTCGCATGATATCTCATGTTCCTTCTACAAGCCAAGACACGAAACAAAAAATCGCTGGTTAAGTTTCAGAGCTTGAAGGAAACAAGACCTTGGTCTTTAAAGACAAAGAAGCCAAATGCTTAATGCAAGAATAATTTTGTCTATTGGAGAGAAGCAGAGAGATCTTGTGCAATAACATTCTTTCTACTCCCTTTGCCATTTTTCCATCAGCATCCCATCATCACCACCTCCCCAATAAAAGCTACTAAGTTCCTAACCTCAAATTACCAAATCATATCAGAGATGTACACGCAGCTTATGAAAGCAAGCTTAGAACAGAATAATACTAGGCTCTTTCCTTTCTTTCTTCTTGGTTCATTTTATTTACTCTTTCAGGAAACAAAACTGTAAAGAAGCAATAAGGAAAACTAAACAACATGGCAAAGGAGGGATGATTGCTGCATGGGAAAGAGATGGACTAGCCAAGATGAATGTGGAGAAATGTGGTCTTTAAACTACCTTTATGCCCCTCAGATTCTGGCTATTCCAGGAACCAGCACAGACTCCAGAGCTCCCTAACTCATAGTAGCCTCCCCATGCTTACCTACGGCTTGTTCTGTAGCTTAGACTGGAAAGTTAACAAAAGAGCACTCCTCGTTACCCCAACTTGCCTGTACTCTGGGGATCACAAGATGTGACAGCCCACCATTTTCACATCATTCCTGCATCGTTCAAGTCATTTTAGTCTTTTATGAATCTTGCATGTCAGTAGGACTCCTATAAACACAGAGGATGGTGCATTTTCCCCTGGGAACGATCAATAAATATCCAATGATCAACAACAGTTTTGTCTACAATCACCATATTTTTTGGTTGTATCCAACTACGCTAACTACCTGACAGGGCTGTGAGGACTTCTGATGACACTACCAGAAGTTAAAGAATAAAAGCTGTGACTTGTGCTCCGAAACAGACAAAAAAAAATAATTGCAAAATTTAGACAGATAAAAAATCAGTACAATTTTCCTTTTCTCCTGAATAAACTAAGATGTTGGTTTTCATCTCTAATGACTTTGGCTGTCCTATCATCAGCACAAATACAACAAGGCTAAAGCAGAACTCTAAGCTTCACCACCCCATTTCACTTCTTCCTTTCTCTACCCCTAGGGAAAACACTGCCTGTCTGATTACGATTCAGGCTTGTCATGCGGGTGTTACCTTTGACTCAGGGTGTCTTCAGGTCCCTACAACTTGGTTGTACTGGTACTTTTTAAATGTTTTCTTTATTATACCTCTAAGATAATGGTTTTCCTATCCACCCAAAGGGCTAAAATTTCCTGTCTAATTTTAGCGAGATATTGTGTATCTAAATTAATTCATCATCATCTCTTTCACTTTGATAAAAACATTCTTGCCCCACTGCTGGCAATCAAAATAGGTATCAGATCATCATTGCAATATCACTTTCTTAGCTTTCCACTTTGATCACTCCTTCCATGCCTCCATCGTCTCCCTTTTTTATACTATATCTAACATGAACTAGCTGTCTTCACTTATAGACACCTTGTAGCCTCTTCTATAACCAATCTAGGATTTCTTCCTTTGCCTTTGAGGTTGATGTCTGTCTGTAACCAGCCTCCAAAGCCAGGTTCCACTATCCACTTGTTAAATATCCAGGCAAACGATTCTGTGCTCTTAAAACACCCTCCCCTACATTTGGAGAAGCATCATTGTTAATGACAGAGCTACATCATCATTTTTCTTCAGCTCCTTCCTGAAGACTGTTCTTTGCTGTGATACTTGACAACAGCTTGGACTTCCCCATCATAGGGTTGCCAACAGTTGCTTTATGTTTTGGATTGTAAACTGACTAGGGCATAGGTTCTGTTTTTGTCCCATTCTTGTCCAGCACAGCAAGGTCTTCTCCATGACCAGATTGCCTTTGTGCTACAATACTAAGAAGACATCACTTAAAACAGCAACAAGGACTCTTTTGGTGATGATTTCTTCCTCCCATCTGGTGGATTATGCTACAACTTATTAAAGGGTGCCTTTGCCCAAGCCCTAGGGAGCATTGAGAAATAACTCACAGAGCTCTCACTGAGGCAAGGCAGCTAGGTGCTACCTCCAAAGCAGGACTGTAACAAAAGAAACAGGCTGGCTCTGAGCAACGTCTGGAAAAATGCTGTTAAAGACAGACTAATTGGCACACAGAACACCAGGACCATGCATTACCAGATATTTATGGCAAAATAACAAAAAACCCCAAACAAACACACCAGTAATGATCTGTAAAGAACGAAAAGCTGCCTTTAAGCCATTAGCAAGAATGGTGTGAAATACTAAAATTCTTGCCAGAAGGGATTGCCTGCAGCAGCCCATCACTATACATCCCAGCGTGGGTATGCAGCTCCTGTTTTCACAGCCTTATAGATTAAGACAATTTACGAGACATTCACAGCTACACAAATTAGGTCTTCTGGGGCAATACAAATGTATTTATTATTATAAAAGTGTTAAATGGATAGAGAGCTTTAGATGAAAGCTCATACTGAAAGACAAAGTATTTCAGGTAAGTATTAGAAATGCAAAATTAAGAGTAACAAGAAACAGTCTGTGGTGTTCTAGGAATGGTAGTCAATTCACACAGCTTCTTCTTTTGGTCAGGCAACAGAAGGTTTGTTCATCAGGGTGTGCAATTAGCTGTCTGTTAGGGAACCAGTTAATAATCCAAGGGTAATGATAGGACAAGGGGTAATGGTTTTAAACTGAAAGAGGGTAGATTCAGGCTAGATATAGGAAGAAATTTTTTATAGTGAGCGTGGTGAAACACTGGAAGACGTTGCCTAGAGAGGTGGTAGGTGCCCCATCCCTGGAAACATTCAAGGTCAGGCTGGATGGGCCTTCGAGCAACCTGATCTAGTGGAAGGTGTCCCTGCTTGTTGAAGGGGGGTTGGACTAGATGACCTTTAAAGGTCCCTTCCAACCCAAACTATTTTATGATTCTGTGATTCTATGATATTTATACATATGAGGCACAACCTTGCTTAAACCTAAGCAAGTAGATTGGTCTTCTACATGAGCCTGAATGGTACCACTGGGTACCACTGGGTACCATCACACACCACTGGATGATGTTCTAGGACTTCTACTATGTTAGACTGGATGTTCATGTGGCATTGGCTAGCTTTTAAGATGCACAACTTCAGGTGTGCACTCCAGCAAGATGCCAAACCCAGATGCAGTTATATAGAAAGAGATACACATAAAGGCAAGAAAAATCAGGACAGTTCCTGCTTGCCTCCTCTGTGCTCAAAAGTTTACTTTTTTGTGATGCCTATGGGTAAGACATTTCATGAAATGACGACACCTGCTGAGAAGCCCAACTACTGTTTTATCACTTAACAGTTGATTATTATATGAAAATCATGAGCATAATCATAAAACTGGAGAACATGGCATGGATCAAGACATTGTGGAGTTGATGCAGATGTCTAAGTAATTACCAAGGCAAGGGACACAAGTCAGGTAGGAATCTCCTTTATAAAGACAGGTACGTCTTTAGTTCTTTTCTGTTCCTATGTTTATTAGTGCCCACATCTGTAAAAACTCAAACTTTGGCCACAGAATCAAACACAAATGGTAACAGCTGCAACACAAATGGTATGTGCTAGGCACTGCCACCAATCTTGATGAACTTTGAACCATCTCACAGTAACCCGTAATCCCTGGCAGCTTATTCACAAGAAATTAACTACTCCTTTTGACCAATTCAGCTAAGAGCTAGAAAACTCATTACATTTCAAAGCCCTGGTGAATCAACAAGGGATCTGTCTGGAATGGCAGACTGCCGAAGAAAAGCCTCTAGAAGAAAAGTCTTGGCGATTCCTCTTTCATGCTACCACCCGACTTGCAAAATGTCCTTCCATATGTATATATGAATGGATATTATGTGTAGCAGAGAAGAGGTTAAAAGCTGTCCAGCCCAGACTGACATGTGTAGCTCTTTGACGGCTTTTTCACTGCACTGTTTTCTATTGATTAAATAATCTCTATCAGATATTAAGCCCCTTGTTATTGGTGCAGCCTATAAATTATTCAGAAGTTATATAAATTCTTATGGAGGGCATGAATTTTTAAACCCTAATTTGGCACCAGGCCAGGAATTCTATTTTTTTTTTCTCGCCTGCAAGAAAATGTGCATGCGATAGATTTTTTTTTTCCAAAAGACAATTTTAACTCTAGTCTGCTTGTTTGAATGGAGATTGTATTCGCTTATTACATTTGGACATGAACAGGTTGGGGCTTTTGGGGAAAAGAGAGATAGTAGGAGATTATGCTGCTCAGTCTATACCTTTGATTTATTTGGGACAAAAGACATTTTGAGCAGTGCCTTTACGGTGTGTAGTCATGCCTGCCAAGGCACTGCAGCAGCCATCCTATTTGGGCACACCACAGGAATGGATCCAGCCAGAAGGATCCTCAGCACAGAACAGGCAGAGCTGAGATAGCACCTATCAGCTCACTGCTGCAGTTCTGCTAGTGACCATGTAATTTTGGGTTTTACTCTTCAGAGCTAAGTGGCCTTTTCTTTAACAAGTAGGGCCCAGACACACACAGCATTGCCTACCAAAGCCTGAAAATGAAATTAGGCACGTGCCTCTGGACCTACATCTCCCTTTGACCTTTTCTCACATCACAGAACTGCTCTGCTATGGGCCTGTTTCCTCCCAAGCCCAGCATCATGGCCTGGATGGTATGCAGGTGCACATGTCAGGCAGTGAGCAGAAGACACAGTCTGGCTTTTGGGTAGAGCTTATTAAGACTGTGTTGCACAGGGTGTAGAATTAATGAGCACCACCACCTCTGTGCAAGCCCTGCTTTGTGCCAGGCTGGCATCCCTCCTGCAAGCGGTGACACTTGCCCTTGGCACAGCATCCCCTCCCCTTCCCCTGGCCTCTATCCAGCTCCTCGTCTCCAGGCCCATCCTTGACTCAAAACCTCACGTGCGCTGGCTCCACTCCTACAGCTGACTGGCTTTCCCTCGGCTATACACACTTGTAATTCATGACAGTACTAAAACAAGTCAACAGCAGAAGAAAAGGGGTCAAAGTAGCTGGTTATGAATATTTCTCTTAATTCTAATCAAGTCTCAGGTGGAAGATCATTTTGTCTTCCAATCCTGTTCTATTTTCTTTTCCTGTATCCACAGCATCTGACACCCTACTACCAGACTACCAAGAAGCATACCTAATTTTCAACACTGAGCCCTTGGAGCCACTCCAACTTTCTCAACCCTCCTTCTGCTTTTAGACAAGTTTCCCCACAGATGGATCAAATGTCAAAGTTCTGGGCTACCAATAACAGAAGAACACGCAGAACCCTTTTTTCTCTTTCTTGCCTCCTCTGGCACCTCACAATTAGTTTTCAACAAAAATAAACAGAATTACAGGAAAATGCTGCAGGAGAGAACTGGCAGCATGAATGCCTCTGCAGACTTCACCAGAGCTGTAAGTCTTTGAGTCTTCCTGTCCGCTGATCTTGTATAAGCCAGAAACATGAGTTATACACAGGTAGGAGGGCATTTTAATTTTGTTATCTATCTGGCTCATTGGGAAGCACCTCCACCTCTGAAATCAGGAGGTGGTGTGTTGTGTACATTGCAATGAGGTTTGGGCACTTGCCCAGTGATAGCACTGTACTGCAGAACGATGAGAAAGGGACTTGTAGTGCTTAGAAAAAGAGCTGATGGTGCATTTCAGAGAACAATATTCTGATGTTCACGCCTTCTCTCAAAACAGATTCTTGTTTAAAATGCTGATCAAGTTGAACAACATAGAGATTTAAAATAAATGCTCCCACAAAATTTGAAAATCTGAAATCTTAAGCATGAAGATTTGAAAATTAATAGATATAAATCTATACATATATATACAAGTATCTGTATGCACCTATAAACAGAAATTTACAGATATACATATGCAGACATTGATGGAAAGGGAATCACAAAATAATAGTGTAAACATCTGAAAGAAAAGGGCGTGGAGTGGTCCTAGGATGTCTTTAACTCATTTCCACTCCCTGCCAAACCCTCGATAATTTAAGCTAAATAGCTAATCAAATGAGATCAAACGGATAATGCCACCCTCGTTGGGAGTTCTGCAGCAAAACTCAGTGAGCTTTATCCCTTTCGGAAAGGGAAGGTCCATCTCCTGTGGACTAGATGATGGCACTTAGGTTGCCATGCTAACAGGCCCTCCAACAGTGGGACAATTGCTTTTCTAAGATCAGAAGAAAAGCTGAATTTACTGCATAAAATGCAGTAAATTAATGTATCAGAGATTTAAGAATGAAGCATAATATTGCTTCCTAGAAAATATCTGAGCCAACCACTTCACTCATGAAGGACAGCGCTTTGCATGTTTCCTCTTATTTAATCCTCAACAAGTCTGCTAATGAGAACCTCCTGCTCATTCACAGTGGTAGTGCTGCTAACAGTGTATGAACTCCGTCTTCCTCTCCAGTTGCTACACAAACTCTATCTAGGTCCAATTCAGGAAAGACCTTTTCTACACATAGCACAGAGAGACGACGACCGTCACCCAGGTTCACACAGTGCATTTGCAATGCAGAAACCGTATGACCAAAGGAGTGTTTCCTCTCTGATATGCATTACAGAACACACCAAAACTTTGTTATCATCAGCTCTGTCATTGCTTGCTCATTCCCTTAGTTTATTTACATTTCCCCAAAATTCCTGACCGTCTGAACTTGGTTAGTCAAAATGACTGGTGGACTCATAAATTTTGGTAGCTCATTGATCATTCCTCATTATGAAGCAGCAATGAAAGCTCTTAAACTCTGGGCTTACCCCATACCAGGCTACTTTAACTCATTCTTGATCTTTAAAATGGGAGCCCCCTTCCTGGCTGTGTCTTCTATTAACATTACATGATGGGAGAGGGAAGCATAGATTGTCTACAGCTATTTCTAAATGACCTGTTAGCGCAGACTCCCAGTCTTGCTGGAAGGCTGTCAGTGTGAGCACACAAAAAAGTTGAACTGTCAGTGACATTGCTATTTTAGCAAAAAAAAAAAGTATATCTGAGGTGGTATATCAGCACACATACAGAGAGCCACAGTGCAGCTGTGTTTTCCCCTATGCAACTAGAAATGTAGTCCACTATCTTACTAAGACAACTCAAAACACATGATAAAGATCTGGAAGTCTTAGAGCTCATAGCCATCTCCATCTCTCCACCCATCTTGGTAAAAAAAAAAACAAACAGAAAATGACTGCTAGGCTAACATGCATATGCTAACAGATTTTTATTATTATTTTTAAAAACTCATTTTCAGTGTTAAATAAACTGTGGAAAAAGGATTTGATTCATGGTCGTATTAGGAATCTACTCAACCAAGGCCCCTTGTCACAAATTAAATCATAAACCAAAAGTCAAACATGATTTGTGAAATTAACATTTATCGAGGAAATACTCCCTAGTGCTGCATCGTGATTAGACTCTGGCATCTGAAATATCACCCGTAATTCACGAGCTTCTCTGAAACCATGCCACTACCGTTACTGCTGAGATGGCATGCATGATGGAAAGGTGCTGTCACAACCAGAGAGCAATCCCTTTTTTGATGCTGGTGAGAACTAGAGGTCACTGACTCTTATTATTTGGGAAAGTACATGCAAACACACTTCTCAGCCCCCCCACCACTTGTAACCCTTTGCCCCTCCACAGGCACTCTCTTCCATGTCTTAGTTTCTAATTCGGAACACGGAGGTTTGGCAGATGCTCTGCATTGTGCCCTTTCTTTAAAATAGTGACTAATAAAAAATGAAACGTAATTAACAGTCAGTGGCTCTTTCACAGAATCAGCGTCTTTCAGCAGAGGGATTCAGTGCCTTTGTGGGGAGATGTAGACAGCTCAATCTTACCGGCAGAGGAGCTACAGCGCAGAGAAGACTTAGGGATTGTTAAAGGCTAAACGGTCACTGGCAAAGCACGCTGTGGAGCCCAACATTTTTCAGAAGCCAGGATACCCAGATATAGTTTAAAGATATGGGATGCTTCCCTTGTCAAGGTGATTTTCAGCA
>NW_009650072.1:381557-388298 GCF_000708025.1 Charadrius vociferus | reverse complement strand
GGAATATATTTTCATGCTGTGGGATGCCGTTTTTTTTTTTTTTTTTTGAAATCTTGGTGTAAGATCATCCCCACCACTCTGAACACTAGATATTTTTCACATAGAGCAAGATAGCCTCCAAAATTTTTGGGGTAAAGAAGGAGATCTCTGCTGGCTTCACAGGCATTCAGAGCAAGAAGAAAGCTGCAGCACCTCTATAACCCATCCCCTCACTCCAAGTGATGATCATGGCCTTTTTTTTTCATCTATTCATGCATTATCTCCACCACTCAAGTATACTACACCTACCCGGAACACATCAGCTGTGTGCCGTGTTTATGCAAGTGTGCATGTGTTTATGTGTGTGTATACGTAAGACTACACAACATACAAATAAACAAGGATCACAAAGAAGAATATTCCCTCTCTCTTAACCAAAAGAAAGCCTGGGGCCTTATCTTACCCACTTTTAAATCAGAATACAGACAAACGCACTCTTTCAAATGGTGCCTCTCTTTTCAGGATTAAAGGAGAACTTATTTGCTGTAAAGCCTCATTTCCCTTTGCTACCCTTCTCCTGCAGGCAGAGCAGGCTGCGTTAGATCCGCGCCTCTGTCCTCAGCTGGGGCAAACTGGGCTTAATGGAGCCATGACTGTTTATGTCGCTGAGGATAGAGCACTTGGCATGCAGCTCAGCGAACATCTGAGCCAGCCTCCACCCAGCGCCTGCACGAGCTCACTCTGGCAACCACATTTCACCACGGATGGCAGGGTCTGCCCCAAAGGAGGATGGGGAATCCAAAAGAAATTACTGCTTGCTCTAGTAACCTAACCCTTAGGCACAGAGGCCTTACTTCTCCGAATAGGAATTCATTGCTCCAGTAACAAGACTGGCTGAATAGTCCATGAGGGATTATTACCTCCATTCAGCACACTTTCTTTGGGTAAACAGTCATTCCCTTCTTGTGTTGTGACATTAAGGAGAGGTCACCAATGGATGGTGGGTTTTAAGAATAGTTTAATTTTTTTCAAACACTCTCTTCTACTTGAAATAACCTGTTAAAAAGCTGAAAATAACACTGAGTTCCCTACCGGCTTGCCCTTTTCCATTTGGAGAACATTGATTTTTTTTCCTGTTGTGCCAAGATTAATGTGGTCTGTTTGTTTGACAACAGATTCAACATATCTAGTGCCCTGTCAAGCTAAAACGACTCTTGTCTGTGGACAACAACCCTGTCTGGCACTTGAAATGATCTGAAAAAAAAAAAAAAAAAAAAAAAAAAGGCTTTGCTACTTAATTGTTAATGCAGAACCATCAGGAGATTTCAGCAGCCCTTAAAAACAAAAATTGTAATGGATGGGGCAAATTTAAAATATTGTTAGCGAGAGCTGAATGAAAACTATTAGGCACGGGAGGTTATCCAAATTATCCACTGTAACAGTCTGTTACAGTTTTGATTCAAAATGGTTCCAGATATTACAGGTACAAACCTTCCTCCCCTCTTGCTGTTTGACAGAAACCGTTCATTTGTTCTCTCTCCTCCATTTTAAGTAGGAAAAGAAACAGCAGATAAGTAAAGTATAGAAAAGAAAATGAGAAAAGCCAAGGAAATAAGGAGTGTTCCTTCCTCATCCAAGTACCAGATATCACACAGACAGCAGCTGAGGGTGAAAACATACCCTGCTCCATTCTTTCAGAAATGTTACCAAGTTCCAAAACCCCCCTCTCCCTCCCTCCCTTCCTTCCTCCGGCAAAAGCCAGTAATACCTACAAATATTTTTTATTTTCGTAAACATCATGCAGCTTTAAAACATGGGGATGTTCTATCAACTTCAGGATGGCTATTTCCCGCTCCACCTGGAAGAAACAAAAAGAAAGAGAAGATTAGAAGCTCAATCTTAGAATACATTAGATATCGTCACACATTTTCATCCCATTTATCCATTTTCCACTCCGCTTTATATGCAGAGGATACGGCAACTTATAACAATGTATCATATTTAGCACTCATGTAATTTGAGAAAAATGGAATTTATTCAGCCTCAGCACTCCCTGCCCTGCAGAACAAAAAACTAGCAAAATTTCAAGGCTGAAAGAAAAGTACCAAATCTACCAAAGGGAATTAGCTGCAGGAGTTATATGAGCATTCAAGGCTGTTCCTGCCTGACAATCCAAAGCCAATGACATATCCTCAAAGTACAGAAACTCTAAGGTGTCACTTAGGGCTTTCCTGACCTCCCACAGGCAGGGAGCCATGCTGCACTACATGTTGCATACTCAATTAATATTAGAAAATCCCCATCCTGAAGAACTTGCAGTGTATGGAGGGGAGACAAAGAGGGGAAGACAGACAGCAATGTGATTTTATAGCTGCAGAACTGAGGCACAGAAAGGGAAAGAAATATAAGAAGTGACATAAGAAGTGTCATAAGAAGTACAAGGCACAACAAGAAATTAAACCCGATTACTGGAGATGTAGTGTTCACAGCCTTAAGCATAAGACTGTGCTTTCTTTCAATTCTCAATCTGTCCGAGCATGGCTACTTCTAAGAGCGTGTCTTCAACATGGAGTTAACAAGTTGTGACTAAGTCTAATTAGTGCAAGCCCTGGTCTCACCCAAAATTCTTATCATGACTGCTGCGGTGCTTTTAACTTGAATTTACTAAGGGTATTCATTAGAGATGGAGTCAGTGCAATT
Organism: Charadrius vociferus; assembly: GCF_000708025.1. Lineage (NCBI taxonomy): Eukaryota > Metazoa > Chordata > Aves > Charadriiformes > Charadriidae > Charadrius > Charadrius vociferus. The sequence continues at coordinate 385,619 of NW_009650072.1, read as the reverse complement.
CTTCAGTTGCTAGTAAAATTGCTCTGTGCTGCTCATAGCCACACTAACTGCTCTGATTTGACCTAGGCTAACTCAAAGGGAATTAATGTAGCACTGTGGAGACTGTAGATTACTGAAATAAACTCTGCAAGAAGACGCAGTCCAAGCATTGCACAGTCGGGCATGACAAATTTCCAGGAATCCACAAAGGCAGGAAAAAGACCTAAAGAAGCAAACAAGGACAACTAGGTAGGTTATTTTCCAGTCCTTCAAATAAATGATTGTCCTGCAGCTGCTACGCTAAAAAACAAAACATGAAGAAACTGTAAAACCATCCCTAAACATCTCCCCTGAAGCGATCAGATGCGTAACTAGGAACTCGCCCCAGTATACCTTTGAGTTCTTGATGTCTTTTAATTTCCTGAGGTATCATCATCCTCTGCTAAGCCTGAACACAGACAACTTTCCCTGAATGCCAGTAGGATATTCGGCAGGAAATTAGTAAGTGGTAGCTTTCCAGCACTGTGCAGAGGATTTTCCAGCATGTTGGTTATCACCCCAGATCTCTCTTCTTGTACATCACCACACAAAACCAGCAAAAGCAGCTGTCACACCACATCACCCTTGGCCTTCCTCGCATATCAAGAGGGAGTAAAGAGGGTTCGTACATGTTTCAATCTTAGTCTTTCAAAGACACTTATTCCTCTCTGCAGAATCAAAAGTCACGAGAGATCCACTTCCACACTTGGGATCTCTGGAAATAGCTCCATCAGGGAAGTGAGGAAGAGAAAAGTGTATCAGGAAGCTCTAATGGAATTAAGTGCGTATGTGCCCATGCATGTAAACATGTACGTATGCAGTTCAGCACTGCCAGAACTGCTACAAATTTAGTGATACACAGTACTTGATGGTGACACCTCTATACATGTAACTTACTATGACCAGCACTTAGATGAAAGTCACTTATACAAAAAGGAAACCAAAGTTGAGTAGATTTCAACTGTATGGCCACTCCACCCAAAAAACAAGGGGAGATCTAGTTTATTCCATTTTTGTCTCCTCTTTGAAAAGACCTGTTACTCTTTTATCTTACAAGACATGCACTGATATTTGCAGAGGGCTTATTCAGTGCTATAATTGGTAAAGTTGGATTTGCTTCAAGAATGAGGAAAAACTAAACAGAAGAAGCACCCACTCCCGTAACACTCTTCCAATAGTAGTGAGGTTCATGATCAGCATCATGTACCACAGCTGCTCAGAAACTGGAACTCCAGCAAAGTTCCCTTTGGATGGGGCAGACCAGGTATTTCATAGGGAATGTGACTATTGCATTAGCTATGGCATGGATCATCCAACCCCATTCTCCCTCCTGGGGGATACCCTGCCTGTGAAAGATGAATGCTAACTGCATTGGAGGTTCAGTTCTGAAAAACCTCTTGGCAGGTGCAGTGGCAATGTACGTTCAGACCAAATGAGTGATGGATGGCAGCATCCAGTCAGGGTCCTGCGTGGTTACTGTCCTAAAGCAAGAGAAGAGGCAGTGATTAGAGGGAGGGGATTCAGCTACAGCACTGCATGACCTATGTTCGATAAGAGAAAATCAGGCCAGAAAGCAAGTATGTACTTACTACCTACAGATTTATGTTAGAAACCAATTAAAAAGAAATAACCTGAGTTACTTTACTTTCATCATTTTAAGTGTGTGAGTGTGGCAGGTTCTGTGCATATTTTTAACTTCCTGGGAACTAAATCCTGAGAGGAAATACAGTTTCAGAGGTCTTGATTTCAATCCCAGGTATGCAGAAAGCATCCGGCTTGATGTGCCTGGCAGCATTTCACTGCAATGTATTCAGTTCAGTGGTGTGTTGCACCACTCCAGCGCAGGCAGCAGCCACCTTTCTACAGTCTGCTACCTCTTCTAGCTGCAAAGCAAGGACAAAACTAATCTACTCATCTCAGTAAGACTTTGTATAATCCTTCAGTGAAAAGGGGCTTTATGAAGGAAAAGTGTCGCTACTGTACTTCTCATAGTCCGGGCCTTGGCCCTGTGTAGAGGAGCAAGCCGCTAACGGCTGCATTACTTCAAGAACTAGAGATTCCCATCTCTCTAAACATCAATCTGAAAAAGATCATCCTCAAAAATCTTACAGTGCTGTCCTGTCTCTTTTCCCTTCTGAAGAAAAACAACAGGTCACAAAAACGTGCAATGGACCGCCTTCTCAAAATTACTACTGCAGTCATTACTAACGGGTGACTCTCCCGGATCCTATTCGTTTTTTATATCCCCACAGAGAAGCCAGTAATTGATACGGGTTGGACACAGACTGTAGATCTCAATAGTGATTTTACTGATGCATTGCTCGGAAGGACCTATCAGCCACTGCGTCATTAGAAAAGGAGAAGTATCTGAACTCGCTGGCAAAAAATAAGAAGCCTGAAATAGCACACAGCTTTGCCTTCTTCCCCAGAGCTTTGCCAGACCTTGGCATGCCTTTTTTGCGCATCCCTGTGCTTGCAAGCCACAGAGTGCTGTCCAGCTCAGAGTTGGCAAGGACAGGGGAATGGAGAAACCCTGCAGGGGTGTTTGCTTTAATGCAGATGCAATTATCAGAAAGCAGGCCAAGCTCAGAATAGCCTGTCTAGGGAGGCTCAGAGTCTGTGACAAACAAGAAACATGGAGAAACATTTGCACAATAGTTAAAAGAGAAAGGAAAAAAGTGAAGCCTTCTCTGTCACACAAACACTGGGTCACATCACAGGGTCCCAGCTACAGCCTGGGTTGCCTCATACCTCAGTATGTTACTGATGTGCAGCACTCCAAGCACTTTGGAGCTGGGGGAAAGAGCTGTGAAAGGCTGTGGAGGGCAAATGGAGACACATTGCTAGTTTGTAACCTTGCAGGTGCCAATTAGAGGTTTTAAAAATCTATGCAGGAGGCTGATTTGACAGGATGCTCCAGCAATTCAGATAATGACAAAGTGCAACACGGGGGAAACGCGACCCTGAGAGGAATAATGCAAAACTCTGGTTCCCTCTCCTCCATCTCTACTTCCCCCTCCTTCTCCCTCAGAGGAAACCGCATCTCTCTGGTTTAAGCCCAAGTCATCAGCACAGCCTTCACTGGTGGCAAGTGCTCTGCTCTCTTGCCTTCAGACTCACAGACACACAGGGTGCTAATTCACCTAGAAGGCAAGGAGGGCAGGTCGAGGGAACCTGAAGGTTTGTCTCAGTGATGAAAAAGCTTCCTCTTCTGTCATATTCACTTGCTCAATAACAATTGGGTCACCCACCACCCATGGGTGGTGCTGTAAGAACTTGAAAAATGAAGTGGACAACTGTTTCATTTTACCAGGATGTAATATATTTACCAAATCTGTACAAGCACTACGCAACAGTCATTAGTAGCAGTATTTCTCAAAGAACACCTACGTCCAAAAAGCTGGGGGACAGCAGATGACATTTCTCCTTGGATGCTTTGAAGTTCACGAGTAGCACACCACAAAGCTCTGTCTCCATTGACATAAGTGCTTCCCATATTGCTCAAAACACTGGCTTGAGAAGGGAGTCTGGAGCTGTAGAAGTAGTGAGAGGCAATAAAGCCCTGCAGGCTGCAAATGTGTTGTGCTGTTTTTTCCTATTCAGAGCAAAATGGTGGAGGCGGGTGGGGGTGGGAGGTTTTCATGTGAAAATCAAGTGGTCTCATGTTGACTCCGCTTTGCTTTGAAGTAATTAATGAAATGCTTTTCAGAACTCCTGGCTGTCCCTCAGTTATTAGAAACTCAACCCGGACATGAACTTATGCTGAGTTCAGAATTATTCAGACTCAGGATGAACTTCAAAGGATGCAGAGATTTGGATGCTCATCTAACTCTTCAGGCTAGAACTCAGGCTGGAAACCTTGTACCAAAGTACCTGCTTTCTCCAATGTCTGGCCTGCTGTGCAGTAATTTGTATTTCCATGATGACAGCACAGAAAGCAGAAAGTAAATCACTGTGATACTTCACTGAGTTGAAGTGGCAAAACCAAAGGTATCAGATAGGAAAAAAACTAATCTCAAGTTCTCTGGAAAGTCTGCATTCCTG
>NW_009650072.1:364942-381460 GCF_000708025.1 Charadrius vociferus | reverse complement strand
GCAACAGAAATCTCCCAGGAACAGAGCCTGGGATTTTATTAATTTGGTACTTTTGCTTCCATGTTATGTGAGACTGGAAGTTAAAAATGGTGAAAAATGACTGGCTTTGGTGAAGACCACCTAGGTCACCTGTTCAATCTTTCCCATAATCAATCACAGGATAAAAAGGCTACTCTTGAAATCAGGAGAGAACTGCATTAAAGCAGAAATGGCTTTATATGACAAGTAACTGCAGGCCCAGTATGTCCTGTAGGGTCACTGCTGTGGGGATATCATTCTTCCAAACTTACTTAAGCCATTACCAAATCTAAGCAATATCACATTGTATCAGTTGCATCCTTAATTTCAATGGGAGCATAAATAGAGTAGAAGTGGAAAAAATCAGGTTTTAAATGGTTAAACATTAAAATATCTTCCGCTGCAGCTCTGAACTTAGTTGATTTTTCACTTAAAGTGGTCTTTCATTACATTTATCCAAAACTTCTTCAGCGGGCCATTATGGAAGCAAACAGAGAACCACAGACATTGGCCATCTACGCAGAGTATTTCCTGCTGCTATTGTAGCCATTAGCTTCACATTTCTGAATATACTGAGCCAGATTCAAAATGTATTGAAGTCAACAAAAGGCATCAATTGACTTAAGTGGTCTTTGAATCAGACCTTCTAATGATCATTAAGTGGTATCTGGGAGAAATCTTCTATTACACAATTTTGACTAATTAAATGCTTTAACATGAACTCAGGTTTTCTGCTAAGTACTAGTAATTACAGGAAGATTCTATAAAAAGTGGATAAATGAGGGGGGAAACTAGACTTAGATCTCCACAGAATCAGGCAGCTAGACAATGCCGTACAATCTACTTACAACAAACAGACAAAATTACTGGAAAGCTGAGCAATTCTTCATTTTATTGAAAGCTCTATTATGGTCTCATTCCACTACAATTTTTGTTTGCATGCGTGCTTCTCAAAGCTATTTCCCCATAAATGAAAATGAAAATAGGTATGTGTGAGAAGCAAGTGAGATGCATATCTGATGTTAAAATTTGCATGTGCAAGCTTCTATACCACGAAGCTTTAGTAGGGAAATTTATTTTCCACAAACTGCTATTATAACAGAATGTCAGTTTCTACTTGTCTTTATTGAAACAAGTGTTTTTCTTTAGTCCCTTCAAAACTGCAACTCTAGAGCTCTGCCGAATTTCAAAATTTGTCATAAAGTCTGAGGGTATGAAATCAGCTGAATGGATACAGTGAGAAATCCTTTCTGTTGGTGCAAATGCACCTCCACAACAGGAGAGGACTCCTGGCCTGGCCTGGCATATTGATTCCAAGGTCTTGAAGTGACGGGGTTTGGTTCCTACAGGTTATCTAACCATGGAAAATCCTACCCAGGAATTTCACGGTTTAACTCGGTATTTAACACCTGCAGTGTTCCTCAGCACTCTGCCATAGGCTACTGAGTAAATATGGCACTTAGACTTATCTGCAGCGTATGCTTCTTTAAGAAGCATCAGGGCTTCATGCAAGAGACACTGATGGGAGCTGACAAGGAGTGGATTTATTCATTCAGCACTTGAGATTATCTGCTGCCTGGTGGTACACAGCTAACAAGTGACTGACGTGCAAGTCTCTGCCAGCAGTCAGCAGAATTGGCCCCTTACACCGGCAGGCAAATAGCCTCCCTGTGCCTCCTGTCACCTTCGGTGAGTGCCACATCCTGGCTGCCATCACCAAGTAGTGCAGGACACAGGACACAAAACTACAGCCACTCTGCAGGAGAAGTAACCTGATCTTTGATTTGTCTTTCTTTTTCCATCCTTATCCTGGTTTTTAATGTTAATGCGCACCGTGCTTTCTTTCACCCAACGCAGAACGTTTGCACAGCTGTTTGGGCTTTTTTTGCTGGCGGAAAAAACTAACTCACAAGCAGCCAGCCCAGTATTTATGAGAAACCCATCATCCCCAAACAGCAGCTACAGCCAAGCCTGTGCGAACACCGGTATCCACTGCTCCAAAGCAGCACGCTCAGTCCCTCTTGTGTGAGCAGCCCTCTCTGCCATGCCAGACCTGCAGTGCTTACGCCAGACTTAGAAGTTTAAGTCTATTCCCCACAAGCAATGCTGTAGGCGGTACTCACGTGCAGCTTTTTCCCACTGAACGGCCAACAAACTTATGGCTGGCTTGTTTCAGAGATGTATACGTTAAGAGAACACCACCAAGCCCCTGTGCAGGAGCGCGGGAAAGGAGTGCAATTTGTAACTCATTCTCCTGCAGTAGAAGTTACTTCTACTTAAGGTAGAAGGTATATTCAAGAACATTTAATGCCCTGTGGGCTGCTATGCTCAGCTACGGAAACATAGTCACTACACACAGAGGAGAAACAAGCTGTGAAATTGAGGGGTATGGAGAGCTCAACTTCAAACAATACAAGTGCAAAGGTCTTTGTAGTATTTGAGACATCATAGATTTAATATGGGCATTACCAAACACAACATTGGAATGTCTGAGCAAAAGAGTGGGTGGAGGATGCAGGAGATGCTGAATCCCATTAAGGGAATACGAGCAAGCACAAAGGAGGTGGTATAGCACAGAACAGCATAACATTCTGCCAAAAATGTAGTGTAGAGCTGCTGAGAGCATTGGTTGAGGATATGATAAGGCAGAGGGGTTCCCAAGAGCATCCAGGAAAGGCACTGAGACAGTGAAGTGATGCTGACAGTACCATGGACTGGATCCTTAAGGGAGTCCACCATCAATAGGAAGAGAAATTTAAAAGCACGGTTTTGGAAAAGCTTCAAAGGATAAGCTCTCCACCATTTCCTATGTGCCTCGGCTAGCCTCTTTCCCCCTCTTCCTCGTTTTCTCCATTAGTCACACTGGCCTTGTTCAGCTTTTTGGCATTGTCTTACACAAATGTCCTTTACACTTTCTCCCTAATACTCTTCCAGAAGCAATCAATAGGATTGCTGCTGTTTCCTTCTCTACATCTTTCCTTAATGGCCATCTCTGGTTGACTAAGAAATAAGGCAGGTAACCAATGCTCCAGGGGAGGGCAGAATAGCTGGAGCTTTGCAGAGACTGGAGGCAGAATGCCAGACTCTATCCCTCCCTTGTCCTGTTCCACAACAAGCCTAATGACATCAATCATTTCAAAGAGCAGAAAACAGATAATATGTTTTTTGTTATTCTACTGTATTCTCCTGTCCTTCACTTTTGGGTGTCCCTTGACTCTTTAGATGGATATTTGTAAGTACTTGTATATTAGGATCTCCTTTCAGCTGAGTTGATAAACTCAGCGAGATACAAATGGTTGATATCTAGAAGGGATTCTCCATCCCAATAGTCCCTCACAGCTGGCAGTGATGGAAGCAGAGACTGAAGCAACCCACTGCTCTCCCCTTTATTTCCATTTTCCAAATATGCTGTTGAAGCACAATTGCACCTCCCAGAGGCACGTGGTCCCAGACAAACAGCAGTATGGACCTCATCCAGGAACTGTGAAAAGGCCAAGGGCAACACAGACTCACAAAGTTCACATTTGCACTTCGCTCTGCAATAAAGAGGGAGCCTTGAGGGGAGGCCTGGCAGCTACAGGCAGAGGAATCAACAGCTGACTTTCTGCCAAACTGTAGAGCCAGCAGCTGTGTACTCAGGGAGGCTGAGGAACCCTTCAGCCCAGCTCCTCTACCACAGCAGGTCAGCAACACTTTCTATTGCACTGCAGCATGAACAGCAGCTCCCACCTGATGTGCACCAGCTCTACATCAGCATTTCTATGTCCATCATATCTTAGGGACACCGATCCCAAGAACTACTTATTCTTATCTGTGATGTTGAAATTAGTCTTCTTTGTCCATAAAATAAGCAGTCTTAGCATAGACTGTGTCTGAGGAATGCACTTGTTCAGTGTCTCTCTATAATGACATGACCACAACTGTTGTATAACTATATGATGAAATCAACCAGCACTTCAGTTCCAACCATCCCTGCCCACCCATCTATACGTGGGACTTTAACTTTTTAATGCAGACCTACCTCAACCACAAGCATATCTTTTCATATCTTGCAAGACAAGACAAGACTGAACAGCATGGGAAATCAGCAGTGACCTCTCAATATCTTCATCTCTGAGCTACCTGTTTGGATCTAGCCAACAGCAGACGGTCTCAAAGCCTGTTGCTCTCAGCCCTTTGGTGACTCACACAGCAAAATTAGGTTTATGGACTCAGCCTCAGTCCCACGTCAGGAGTAAACTACTGGTGGAGAGTTAAACTGCTATTGTAAAACTGTCCCCCTCTTCAATTACCACACATCAGTGCTGAGAAATGACACAAGCTTTCAAGACGATGCTAGCCCTGACGCAATAGCTTTGTCCATGGTGCCTGCCACTTCTTCCTTCGGCATCAGGGATGCAGCAAAGATAGCAACACTGGCTGGGAACTTTCCACTGGATTTTAATCTGTAAAAGGATGGCTAATAAGGCAGGAATTGTAGTACAAAGCAAAACGCAGAAAGAGAGAGGAGAGGAAGAAATAAAATTGCGTTTGGCCTCAGTCTTGAGGCAGCCTGTGCTCACTCCCTGTCTCTCCTCAGGTTCACCCTGCAACACAAGACATTACAGCAAGACTTGTACTCCCCTTGGTGAAGACAACGTCTTCCTCTGTTTTGTACAAGCAACAGAAGCAGCAGAAAATTAGTCGATTGCTGCCATCAGCATCCAGGATCTCTCACAGCTGGGAGTTAAGAGATCAAAGACAGTAACGAAGGAACATTTTGTTTCTCAGTTATTTTATCTCTGCTCTTCTCATATCCTTCCCATCACACACCAGTCCCTTATTGCTGGAGGTGCTGATGACATCTTGCAGCCTATCAACATCAATATCAGGATCAAGAAACCTCTTGGCAAGGGAGGTTTACAAACACCATTGTAAAGACAGGCTCTCGAGCATCTCAGAACAGGCAATAAGGATAAGCCAAGTCATTCCTTCTTCACATTGTCCAAACCTCCTTGAGAAAAGAAGGCTCAGACTTCCTTGGTCACATCCTTAAAGAAGGGTCCAGCATATTCTCTGGAGCTTAATACAATCGTTTTCCACATCTTCATTATATTTTCCAATACATTATTCAGCCTGGTCAGACCTTCAGAAGTACTTAGCACTGGCCTATCACTTTATCTCAAAGTTCATGGGATTCTTACCACTAGTCAGCCAGCAATGAATGGCAAATTCCATCTTTTAGTTCCAAGTCCCTAGAGACGGGTCTTGTAATACAAGGCCTGCCTCACTATTTATGAATCTACATCTTGAACATTACTTCCCAGATCCTCCAGTATTTCTGAGCTTTTCTGAGTTCTAATGGTGAATTCTTCAGCTTCACCATCCTAAACCACAGCCAAAAGCATTCCCTATCCTAAAACAGATAATCTTTTCCACATAGTGACAATCACTTCTGCAGTATAGAAACTTCTCCCTTGAATTACCTGTATCACTCCGAAGCAACCTATATGGGTTTGACAAGTGCTATACTGCAGTGCAGATGCACCCACCAACACAGCATTATGGAGACCAGGAAAAGCAAAGAAGTGAAGACATTTTAAACTTGAGGAAAGTGGTAATTCCATTATTTGTGATGGGTCATGCATCTTCGGAACAGTCATCTTTAAGTGCCGTTGCTTATTTGAGTCTCTTCCCATTCCTTTGCATCTGCCCTACACAACACATCTAATACAGAGTTCCAAGCTATTTGGCTTCTGATGAAGACCAAAGACAGGATGCAACACTTTGTTATGTCAGGTGATAACGCATCACTAAAGAAAGTGCTAATGACTCAAAAATTACATAAAGGAAGCAACAGGAAAGTTCTAACGATAAGTAAATCAGCTTAATTCTCTGAAAAGAATGGACTTGGCTGGACATGCTTACTCTAGCTATTCCTGAAAGTGGCAGATCAAGCATTCCAAAAACAGAAGAAAATTTTAAAATTGGGGTTCACTCAAGTCATACCATCTTAGGCCTGCACACTTTGGGATGCTTTGGCACATACACAGGCATCCTCCTTTCACAACCTAATTCAAAATCCCTTGCACTTGCCAAATACTTATGATAACACTTACATGTGCAGATTTAAAAGTGCTCGCAAACAATTCGCTAAGAAGATGGCAGGCTAAATTTGAAAGTAGCAATATTTGAAATGGACAGCTGGGCTAGATCTACCCCCCTCCCTCCCCAACTTTTCAGCATTTTCTGCCAGAGATCACATTCATCAGTCAGCTGAACCTTGTTTCCAGATGTTTGGAACATGCAAAAAACAACCTGTGAATCGGGGAGTTTTCCAAGACTCAGCAATATGGCCACAACAGAGTTTTGGAATGAAAAGGCAAGGGATGCTGTTCATGTCATCCTCTACAGAAAAAAAACCCCAATTATATCTCTTTATAGGAGACATAATTAGCTCCCTTCTTTCCAATGGAGAAAGCCTTTCCTTCCATGAAAAGCTTACACTGCCACCCACGCAAAACACGGGACAGACAAAAACCCCACCAAAATCGTGCTGAAGATGTTGCCATGCTGAGGAAGCCCAGCAGTAACCTCAGAGAGGAGGAAACGGTGCCTGTGCTGTGAGAATCGCATGTTGAATCCTGACCTATCTGGGAGGAAAGTAATGCAGAGATGCTCGCCTTGCACCATACAAAACTCAGTGAGTTTGCATGTAAAACCTCAAGTTATTTAGGGGTAGCTGATCATTACATGAGTGGATGTATAATGGCAGGAATTACAGTGCATTCTACTGCTGCGTAATATGGATTTGTGTTAAGAGTCTTTGTCCATCCCAAGTGGACAACTTGAGGGTTGTCTAGAGTATTGTCATGTCATATCAATCTGCTGCCCACATGTTCATGTATTTGGAGCAGGGTAACGTTACACAGCTAAACCGGGAGCCTATTCTTTATTTTGGAGTGGATTCTTCATGCTACCACAGAAGCCACTCAAGAACAACCACGTCCCGTGAAATCCTGTGAGAGCCTTTTTCTGACTATTCCTCATCTGGTTTTGCATTCTTATATGCTTGCTAACATTTCTAAACTGTTAACCTTTTCTGCTTCATACTACTTTTTCTTTTTTTTTTTTTTTTTTCCTGAGGCAGAAGTGATTTTCCTTGCAATTTTCCAGACCTTTTCCATGTTCCCTTCAGGGCGGCTGGGGACATGAACTTGTAGAAAATGTTTTACTTCCATTTCAACAAAGTGTTTAAGGTGCATGCTTTAGTCTGCACCACTACTATATAGTCTAGGGTCTACCTGCAAGCAATAGAAAGACAGCGAAGTGATGAAGAAAAAATTACCTTGTAACTTCTAGCAAACCTATAGGTTTGTAACAAATTTAGGAGAGTAACAGGTTTAGTTTGAAAGCTCTTGGTGGACAATATGAATGTTTTTGGTGGCCAATGAGGAAATGGGGATAGTTGTTACTTCTGACCCATTAAACACATATTTTGCAGAGCTACTTTTTTGATGAGATTCCTTTGGACATGTCTTCATTTACGCAGAGAACTAGGCAGTGTTGTCCTTCTTTCTTCTGTGGGAACAGTGACCTGTTTGAGAAACCTGAGATGTCTCAACAGGGTATAATTTAGCACTCTCCAGGCATACCAAGATCCCTGAAGCACTGTTGTGTCTCTCTGATCCCTTATCTTGCTCATGATCTGCAAATGATCAGTCACTTAAAGCCCACAGGAGAGGGGGTTGCTGCCTACCTACTGGAAGCCTGAGTTTGTCAGTTCTGTCTTCAAACAAATGAGGAGAAGCTTCACTTAGTGAAAATAAATACAAGCATACAGCTCTGATACACTCTCATTAAGGAAATAATAGAATAGTTAGGGTTGGAAGGGACATTCAGAGGTCATCTAGTCCAACCCCCCTGCAATGAGCAGGGACATCTTCAACTAGAGCAGGTTGCTCAGAGCCCCGTCCAACCTGGCCGTGAATGTTTCCAGGGCATCTACCACACCTCTGGGCAACGTCTTCCAGTGTTTCACCACCCTCAGTGTAAAAAATTTCTTCCTTATATCTAGTCTGAATCTACCCTCTTTCAGTTTAAAACCATTATTTCTTGTCCTATCGCAACAGGCTCTGCTGCAAAGTCTGTCCCCATCTTTTCTACAGGCCCCCTTTAAGTACTGGAATGCTGCAATAAGGTTTCCCCGGGGCCTTCTCTTCTCCAGGGTGAACAGCCCCAACCCTCAGCCTGTCTTCATAGGAGAGGTACTCCATCCCTCTGATCATTTTTGTGGCCCTCCTCTGGACACGCTCCAACAGGTCCATATCTTTCCTCTGCTGGATCAAGTACTCCAGTTGGGGTCTCACCAGAGTAGAGTACAGGGGCAGAATCACCTCCCTCGACCTGCTGGCCACGCTTCTTTTGATGCAGCCCAGGATGAGGTTGGCTTTCTGGGCTGCAAGTGCACATTGCCAGCTCATGTCCAGCTTTTCATGGACCAGTACCTGCAAGTCCTTCTCAGCAGGGCTGCTCTCAATCCCTTTATCTCCCAGATTGTATTGATACCGGGAGCTGTCTTGACCCAGGTTCAGCACCTTGCACTTGTCTTGTTGAACCTCATGAGGTTCACAAGGGCAGACTTCTTGAGCGTGTCCAGGTCCCTCTGGATGGCATCCCATCCCTCAGGCATGCCAACCGCACCACTCAGCTCGGTGTTGTCCACAAACTTGCTGAGAGTGCATTCAATCCCACTCTGTCATTGATTAAGATATTAAACAGTATTGGTTCCAACACAGACCCTTGAAGGACACCACCTGTCACTGATCTCCACCTGGACATTGCACCATTGACAACTACCCTCTGGATGCAACCATCCAACCAGTTCCTCATCCACCAAAGAGTCCACCCATCAAATCCATCTCTCTCCAATTTAGAAAGAAGGACGTTGTGGGGGACCGTGTCAAAGGCCTTACAGAAGTCCAGATAGATGACATCCATAGCTCTTCCTATGTCCACTGGTATAGTTACTCCATCATAGAAGGTCAGCAGGTTGGTCAGGCAGGACTTGCCCTTGGTGAAGCCATGATGGCTGTCTCAAATCACCTCCCTGGCCTCCACATGCTTTAGCAAATAGCCATAGAAATATGGAACAGTTCTTTAAATCTGAAATAGGAAATAAGCAAAAGAGGAAAAAACCAAAGCAACCAGCCCTCCCTTAAAAGTGGCCTGAATATTTTCAAATAAGACAACGTTCCTTGTAGAGGGAAAGTAAGTATGTAGCGCATAGCTGTGTCCTTTCCTCAATCTGAACTGTAATGTCTCTTCTTCATCCTTTTCCATGATATGTGTGCATGTTCTCCAAGCTTCTGGATGGGAGTCAGCACCTCCGTTCAGCTCTTCAGTGGGATCACTCTGCTGATGATCTCCTTTAGACCTGAGGATTCACTTAACCACCCAGTTTGCAGCAGGCTTCCTTCTCCTGGGAGAAGAGTCTGATGTTACAAGTGAACCCAGGACCTCAGAGATGAAACAGGACTGCAAGAATCTACAGAGGGTTTACATGAATGAATGAGTTCGATTTTCAAATTTAGGCCAGAAGCAGCCCACCCAGCCTAATTTCTTCTCCCTCATACTGTTTATTCAACCAAAAGGATTTTCAGACAACCTCAGGGGATTGCCTTCATGGGTGACTGTGCATTTTACCAGAAGTCCTATTTGGCAGAATGACTGTTATTGTAAGCATTTTGGTCCTGTTGCCCCTGCTGCACGCTGCTCTTCTTGGCCTTCTGGCTGTCTCCAACTCCTGTGCAAACTTCCCTTTTCACAACGCACCGGGGATCTAGCAGATGCAAAGGCTACGTAGTTGAACGATCACTTTATGCCTCAAGCACTGCCAAACAGTTTATTGTGCAGCTTAGCAGGGCACATATATACTGTCATTTTGCTACAGAAAACCAGGGTGCCTTTCTAGAAATGACCTCATTTTGCTTGAAACACCACTGCATTTTGCAGGTGTGATCCTAAATCAGCAGAACGAATCCAGCAAGGGGTTAAAATAGGATTTGTATTTTATTTTTAACCTGGACTGGAGAATTCCCTTCTTTCCTTTTTCTCTTCCCCTTGTGACACCTCTTTAAATAGAGTTGCTTTTTCCAGCCCCAAACCCACCTAATGCCAAGGGGTCAAGCTATGTTTCTCAAGTCCTTTGTTCACTGGAGCAGTATGGGGGCGCGAGATAAGTCTTTGCCGAAGCCATCAATGATTAAGACATCAGCCCCATTAAAAACTGCTGCCTTCTGTGCAGTCAGGTCTCTGTAAGCCACCCTGAGTCCTCTGCCGTATCGCAGCAGCCCCCCTCTCCCTGGGGGATCCCCACAGCCAGCTCTGCATCGGGGCTTGTGCTCTGCTCCTCACATCCAGCCTGCCTGCTCATTAATCATTCGGGATGCGACTGCAACTGCCACTGCTCCAGACACCTAAAGACTGAGGATGTCGTCTCCTCCTCACTACACAAGGCTTTTCAAGGCTTTTCTCCCCCAACTGCTTTTAAAGGGAAACATCTTTCTTTTTTTTCTTTTTTTTTTTTTGGTGTGTGTGCGCTGCGACAGAAGAATATAGGTTCTGACCTTAAAAGCACGAAAAAGAGTTGTACTGCAGTCCTCACAGTGGCTGTGACTGGCTCTCTGCTACAGTGACATACCAGCAGAGTCAAGGCATTAAAATGTATGCAGGGAAGCAAACTCCCACGCAAAAGGCCACTGTAATCATTGCAGAGTTGGACTAAAGACAGTGTGCCAGTTTCCCACCCAGACATGTCAGGGACACACGAAAGTGCCAGCTGTTGGGTGAAGCACAGCTGCTATTCTCCTTCAGTCCCTGGAGTACAAAACTACGGGAAGCAAAACAGAAGTTAAAGCAGTTGTGAAGCTACTATAACTTACCCTTAGAGACAGGCATCTTTATCTCTACTCCCTCTAATGCAGCAGAGAGACTTGAGAAAGCAGGCTGTGCCCTTCAAGCTACCGAGAAATATAACTGCTTGGCAAAATGCAATATACAATATCAAAGGGGAAGTCCTCTTTCAGAAATAGCTTTTCCAAACCAAAGATCTCTGAGCAGTCAGAACAGGACTGCCAAGCATTTCCAAAATGTAAGGCGTGTTCCCATTTTTCAACTAATCAACAGAAAAGGGAGAGAGCTGCACGTGCCCTGATGTGCTGGTACAAAGCAGATCCAGTGATGTCAGAGCTCCTATTCCCTCTGCAGCACTGTCTGAGCATAAACAACAACAACACTGTCACAGATTACCCGTACAATGTGGGTATTTTGTCATGCAGGACAAATAGAAAGAAGCAGGAATCCAGAGAGAAATGAAGAAAACTAACTGCTTTCCACAAACTTCTAGGGCAGCTCTGATGCACTCGGGACTCTGCTTCTACCTTCATACAGGACTTTGCCTGTAAAACAGCTCCACTTGAACACAGTGAGAGAGGATTTAATGTTCCTTTGGTGGTAACTTCCATCTGCACCCTTTTCTGCATTCCCTTCTGTCTCCATCCCCCCCTCTCCCGAACAGCTCCGTGAGGGGCCAGGCACAAGGTGGTCTTTTCAGGAATGATCGGCACCCTTTTCATGTTTCATTCTTTTGTCCCTTACAACCAATTTTTCTGTGGGTCCCTGGAACAAGCAGCCACTTCAGAACAGCGTCACCATCACATGGATGGCAGCTCCAGGACCTGTGGGGCACGTGAGCGGGCAGGCTACATTAGAAAGCATCAGCGTTGAACACCTCACTGGCACATCTTACTCACTGGGGACTTGTGTCAGTCACTGTAAAGCAGTCTCCCAGTGCTAACATAACTTGGGTCAGGCCCTTCATATATGCTAGCACCCTTCTCATTCCCAAGAAAAATATTACTCAAACTGGAGCACAGGGGATTTTCTTACATTAGGATTAAAGATCTTTCAGACTCTTCTTAAATGAGGTGTTTTTTTTTTTTTTTTCCAAAAGTGCAATGATTATAATTTTTTTAAAAAATCACCATTGAGAAACACTAAAAACCTTACTGTAGTACTGCTTACAGTTAGTTATTTGTTTCCCTCTGGGAATTCAGGTGCTGCCAGTGGGAGCTTCATCAGATGCTGACAACTCCCCCCATCAGGAATCTCCTTAAGGAAGAGGTTTTTCACTTTGAGGGTGGTAAGGCACTGCAACTGCTTGCCCAGAGAGGTTGTTGAGGCCCCATCCCTGGAGGTGTTCAAGGCCAGGCTGGACGTGGCCTTGAGCAACCTGGTCTAGTGGGAGGTGTTCCTGCCCATGGCAGGGGGGTTGGAACTCGATGATCTTCAAGGTCCTTTCCAACCTAAACCATTCTATGATTCTATGATGTTATGAAGGATATTTCCCCTCTGGCAGCTCTCCTGCGGGTGGCAGCAGAAGGTAATGCCCACATTTTCAAAAGGTTCAGTAATTTTGGATTCTCCACACTTAAGCACTCTGGAGACAGATTTTCAGCTGCTGAACTATCCAGAGCTAAGATTTTAAGAAGACTCCCCTTTCCAATTAGGCATAAAATAAAAATTGGATTTTCAAGTTGCTCAAACACTATAGTTGACTGGGTGTAATGAAAATCTGGCCTAAATTTTGGAGGTGCTGAGAGGTTGCTGTGGGGTCCCACCTGAGGTGGGAGTAGTCAGTCTTCTACACATTCTTCAGGAAAAGCACCCCAAATACGGGACACATCTCTACTGTTTGCCCTAAGTACACATACAAAACAAAGACAATATTAAAATGAAATAAAAGGTGCAATACCTTTTATTGCATGTATACACATAGTTCCAAACTTGAATATGAATGAGGTCTGCATCTGAACCCACCTTTGGCATATCTCTAAACAAAATGATAATCACCTAAAACCTGGAGGTTTCATGAGGTAGGGTAAAAGTTGGAACAATGATTATCTGAAATGATATCCAAAGGAAGCCATAAAGCCGACTAAGGGTCTCATAACTTCAAGTCACTGAGTCTGGAAAGGCTCTGGCAAACCTCTCTGGGAAATATGGCATCAATACTAGCTTGCTCTGACAGGGAGGGTGTGAGGTCGAGGTGCTGATTTGGGATTCAGGAAGTCTAGCTTAACTTTCTGATTTTCTTGATAGCTTCTTTTGCCCTGGATGGGTTACTTAACCTATCTGTGCCTTAGTTCAGTATTTAGAGAATGCAGACAGTAAGATATTTGACTTTTCCCACATTTTTCTGCCCTTTTACATCTATTGCCTGTCTAGACTGTACATACTTCAGGTCAGAGATGGTCCCTTGCTTTGTTTTTAAACACAGCTACAATGCCTAGTATGCTAGGACACGTGCTAAGACACACCCTCTGACAAACACAGACAAAAAATGACGTTTCAAATGTCACCACTAACTCAACTTACAGCCTGCAGAGAATGAAGCAGTGGGGAGTGAAATCTGCAGTATGTCCTATGGAGCAAAATGTAAGTTCAAAGCATGCTGTCACGGCTGAGCCCCTGATTGTGGTCGGTGCTGGTGCTCTTCTGTAATGCCCCGGCTCCGTGCAAGGAATCGGGAGTCAGCAACTGTCCTCATGTAAGTCAGAAGCGAGCAGAGACATCACACACCCTCTGAGCACAGGAAAATCCAGTGCCTCGTAAGCTGGGAGGGAGGGAAGGCAGCATTACAGGTAGACTAGAAATAATAGAGCAAGCTTCATGCTGAAAGCAGGGAATCTTTGTCATGACAACAGAGAGAGCTGTTAAACTCTACAACATGCGCAGGCAATGTAAAGATAGGCAGTATTCTGGGTCTCCTGCTCTCAGCAGGGAGGAACTGGCAGGGCTGCAGCAGTGAATGATGGTTTATTTTTAACAACAGTTTCTAAAGCAGGAGCTGGTGATTTTGTTTGTTTTTCACTTTTTATTTCATCCAATGCTCTAGATGGATACTAGCTCATTTTGCAATTTTTTTTTTTATTTATTATTGTTTCTCCTTGAAGCAGGGACTGCAAATGCTGTGATAAGTAGACTGAAAGGTTCGCTTAGTTTCAGCTGCAGTTTCCCTAAGTGCTTCTGTGTCCCCTGCTAAACTGCCGTTTTGTAACGCTGTGGAGGTGGAGCACACTTTGGGGATATTCCGCAGCTCTCCCTCTGCTTACACCACCCCACAAAAGAACCCTTTTTCCTCTCCCTTCCCTTCACCCTTCCTTTCCTGTAAGGGGACAAGAACCACCATGGAAGAAAGATGTACTATCACCTTCTTCAGGCCTTTTTGCACCAACCAAAATCTTGCAAATCTAAAGCATTAACTAAGCAGTTTCATGCCTGCCCCACGTCCTTCAGGCTGCGTGAACACAGCTTGCTGCAGACTAACAAGCGCACACAGCAAATGCTTCACATTGTGGACTAATGTCGGGGGAGCAGAGGATCTAGAGCTGCAGCTCAGTGGTCTGAGGAAAAAGCTCTGCCAGTTTGTGCCCCTTAATAATGGGCAGTGAGCATAGAGGGCAAGCGTGACTAGGTAGGAGAAAAGAGGCTATCTAGGGAATCATGGAACATGAACGCTGGGCTTTGCAGTCCATAATAGGGGTGAGTCAGACTCTGAATTGCTGTGCTGCTATCTTGGTTACAGTAGATGCTAATTCAGCTGGTCAGGTAAAGTGTGCTTTTAGAAGGCTAATATGAGCAAGCATATTGAGGCTCTGGGACTTTTCCAGGCTTCATAGCTGTTCTGCCTGTCCTAAAGGGAAGAAGCACTTGTGAAACGCAAATCCACAGCATAGTCTGGGATACCAATCTCCTTCAGAGTTTGCTGGGGTGGGGGATAACACAAGACTCTGATCTGTTTGGCAGATTAGTGGGGCAGTTTATTCTGCTGTGGTGCCTTCAAAGGTAGCTGAAGGCACTCTGGTGGGGAAGGTCTGTTTCAAGCAGGCACCTTTCACCAGCTTCACAAAAACGTAAGTGGAAACTTCTGAAAGACTGATTTCAAAAGAGGGAATAAAACACTGGGGCGGAATGACACTGCTCCCTACCCCGCTTCTCAAGTAGCTAGCAGGATTTGAGGGTTTCCTTTAAAGGACGAAGTGCGCAACCGAAAGCCTACGACAATGAATCGAAAGACACTGAGCCTGGAGGGCACTGGATCAGGACCTACGAGGCTTTTGGACTCGCACTGTCACATCTGCAAACTCTTAGTTGGTCTTCCTACAAGGAGGAAAGGTAGGGAGGTAGTAAAGAGGGACAAGGCTCAGTGTCTCCTCTTTCCTGAAGGGATAGTTGACATGCAGTGAGCAGCCAGGCAGTCCTCTGGGTGCTGGTGCATGAGGTAGAACAGACACAGCTCTTCCCTTTGGTAGCTATACAGACCTGCAGCACTGACAGTAACAACAGCTTGTTGTCAGCTAACGAAGCAGCTATGATGACGGCAGTGTGCTGAGAGCAGATCCAGGCAGAGGCAGGGTGCCATTTTTAGGGTTATTTTATTCTGACTGGAACCATGCTCAGGCCCCTTGGGAGCCGACCCTTTTCACTGAGCTTTCTGGAGGGAGCAAAGGAGTGGAGGTGAGATTCTCAGCCGAGACATCAGAGCCAAGCTGTTCTCTGAACCACTCTTTGTTGCTGTCTCTTCGCAAGCCTGCAGCCTCCGCTCCCTCCTCCCCTTCCCAAAAATAAAGCTCCATGATGTAAAAACATTCCTTTGGGGCTGGAGGTGGAAAAACTAGGACACCACAGTTCGGAAAACGCTCAGCACTGCATGAAATATTCACTATCAACCGAAACAGGTTTACCCGGAGGAGGGTATGATGAAGAGGGAATGGGGAATCAATTTCACTGTCCTATGGTTTGTTATTCTGGCTGCTTCTTCTGTTCTCCAAATAAGCTAAGCTTTTTGGAAGCTTCTGTTTGACCCAATTCTCATTCCCTCACTTTTCAGTCCCTCTATCCCTCCTGTTTTATGAGCAAATAAACATGCATCCTAAAGGCATCCTTGCCCAATCCTAAATACTGCTGCTGTCCAGAGCAGGGCTAATAACGTAATGATGCACCGGAGAGAGAAAGAGAGCGCATGTGCAGCTGAGTGATCCATCATCTGCGCACCAGAGGAACGGGAAAGCACTGAGTAGTGCCCCCCAGCCCCTGCAAAGGGCCTTCCCATTGCCTTTGCAGAAACGGCAGGAACAAAACAAAGGTTGCAAGAACAAAACAAAGGTTACAGGAAGGGCTATTTCTTTCCTTTCTGCTCTTCAAATGTTGCACTTCAGGATCGGGAGTGAATCAAAATCCTTCTCTCTATAACTGATTACCAAGTTTTTTGTACTGTTCTTTGCTCAACGCAAATGACAGGAAAAAGCCTAGCAAATATGGAAAGCAGTAGAAAATGCTCTGGCGATGTATCAGCCTCATGTGTTTGCATTCTACCTGCTGCAGTTACAGGTTTCAGTGCAGCCCCAGCTCAAAGCAAAATTAACTGCGTGACTTTGTATCCAGGTATACAGGCGGTTC
>NW_009650072.1:334928-364764 GCF_000708025.1 Charadrius vociferus | reverse complement strand
CAGCCACATCACCAGAGATACAACATCCCAGGCAATAACAAGGTGTTCTGAAGGTGCAATGGGAAAAGGAAGAAGATCAGGAGAGGTCATGAGAGGGATGACGAAATAAATCTGTGGTTCCCTGCGGGTATCCTGGGATGGGAGATGAAGGCAAAGCCGAAATGCCCAGGCAGAGCTGCAAGGGAAAAACACCACGTTCGTCTGCCTGGGATATGACCCCCAGACTCTCGTAACGCCTGACAGGAACTTAACCCCCACCAGGATTTTCAGCACTCAGTGCTTTCAGACAACAGATATGGGAAATCACACATTTAATTTTTTTTTCAATGAACTTTCACGGAGAACGGGGCTTATAGACAAAGCCCAGCTCCCATACATCGACAGCTTAAAAAAAAAAGCTACAACTGAGAGCTAATCTGCAACGAATACATTTTCCGCTCAACTAAACCCCAAACACATTTTATCAAACAAAGGAGCTCTTTAAATGATCACCTGCTCCAAAGGGTATTTTCCTAATGGCAAAGAGCATGCGCACTCAATCCGTGTTCCACTACAAGTGAACAAGGAGCTGCATCATCCTACCAAAACAGGGAAACCACAGGGAAGCTATGCTCATCTCACTTGATGGACAATACCTTCTCCCACCCTCACAACCGGAGCTGCTTTGTTGCACACTTGATGGGATATCCCAGTGCATCCCTCTGAGACCTCTAAACAGGCACAATGGGCCTAAAGCTATGGGAAACAGAGCAGTAACATGCGTAACCTGGTTATGAAAAGTCATTACCAAATTTACCAATGCCGTACAAAAAGTATGATTTATTCACTCAGCTGAGTCTGGTCTTATAATTTAATTCTTTGTGACGATATAATCAGGTTTTTTACATATTTATCAATTATCATTTTATTATTCATATTTTACTAAGGCCCCATTAAACATCATGCCTTTGTTTTGATACCTGTAAATACAAAAATAGACAGTTGTAGCCTTACTGAGACAGGGAAAGCAGTTAGAGGTGGAGCTTAGACTAGAAGTCTGGCTAGTCCAGAGTTTTCCCAGCAGATGCCAGCAGCCATGGTTTATGGAAACACACTAACAGAGCAACTAAGGATTGAGTCTTCCCTAGTTTATCTACCCTGTTCGGCTTCTGCAATCAGCAAGGACCACTTGACCTGGGACGTCTGTCCAACCATCTCTCTTTAACTGTTGAACCTATACATGCTTTAGGCTTCCATTATTTTGTAGTTTCATGATGTGGTTTTTGTTCATTTTAACCCCCCTACTTTAATCATTTAATTGATTTTCCACTCATTCTGGGAGGTCATTCCTTAATCACTTCTCAAAACCGATGTTCTCATGATAGGCCCATGGTCAACAGTAGCTAGGACAAGGACTCAGCTTTCAAAGAGTATTGGGGAAATGAGATTAAGGCTACTTCCCAGTACGCATTTTTTATCTTTTTTCCCAGGAGTCTGTTCCACGAATTCCACTCACTAAAAGCAGCAGTGTTTTCTGCTAAGTGAAACTACACAATAAATGATTGTATATGTTTGTCATTCTTTTTTCTCCGTAAGGACAAAGAAATCTTCTTCCATTCATTAATGGGAAATTCCTAAATGATAATGTGTTAGCTCTCTTCACTGATACATTTCTAGATAAGTAATCATTGGAAAGAAAAGAAGATTCTGTAATCAGTAGCAGATTACAATGGAGTGAACAGATGGATAACAGGTAAATGCTGTGCCTAGTTGAGATGGAGGAAGAGGAGTGGTGGAGAAAAGTCACAGATGAGCTCATATTTATATCAGTGAATTAAGCTGATAAATATTTATTACCTACCTACAATGTTCTGCAATAAGATTTAGTTGTTTTTACAACCTGCTGCTTGTATTTGCTTTTAGGAATAAAGTTGGCCTTTATGATCTGAAAATTTTCTCTTTTACTTTAATTAAAATATATGAGAACAGTTTTTAAAGGGGTGCTCCATTTGAAAAAGGTGAGTTCTATGCTGTGCCCCTAGAGGGCTGCAGTGGAAGGTGGTATCGGTGATAGCATCAAGGAAGACCACCAGCTGAATAGTAATAGTATATTTGAGGAATTGCACATCTTTGCTGTTCGGGCAGACCTCTTCAGACTAGGCTTCTCACCAGGGGATGGTGTATTTGCTCTCTATACAATGTGAGGAATATGAAGAAGTCACATGGCCACTGTTCCATTCAAAATTACAGTCTCTGCTGGATATAAACAAGCAAAGCCTTAGTACCTGCATGAACCACTATGCGGATTGGTTCTGGTGCCTTCTGCAAGAAAAATCAAGAATGCTCCCAGGGGCTTACAAATTGCTTAAAGAGACACTGTCTAATTCCTACATACTCTGCAGGACTTATTAAAATCCTCCAGGAGACAGCCACAAGCACAATTAGAGCTGTTTCCAGTAGCACACAGCTGCATCCTGTGATAAGCAGGGGATTGAGAGCATGGCAACGCAATTCGACTCAGCCAAAATGGCTATCAGAGGCACTGATCATCACTATCTTCCCTTCTACTTGCAGTATGCTGTCACTGTGCTGGCAGCAACAAACTTCATAGGGAATAAGCACACCTGGGACAGGGCAGAATTTGGCAGGCACCTGGAACGCGGCAGATGTCAGGTGTTTTATATAGCATGCATTTTCCCTAGAAAGTCTGTCCATTTGGATAAACTTTCACTGACATAAATGGAGACACCAGCCCTGCTCTCTTCCACCTGCTAGCTGCATTAATTGGGAAGGCCTGGCCACCATTTATTTATTTATTTATTTATAAGGAATCTTCTTTCAGAGAGGACCTACACCCTTCTGTCTCCAAGCAGGAATCATCACTGCATGTTCCTGCAGTGACAGCTGGTGGTTTGCCTTCATCCACTAACAGCAGGCACAGAGGCCAAGCTAAGCTTGAATTTGCTTACCTTGAATTTAGGGTTCTATGACATTTTTCACTAGTCAAAATGCCCCAAAGTATTTGCACCCTTGTGCAGCCTAAAACCACAAGAGTTTGGGGTTTCTGGGGCAGAAACAAGATGAGGAAGGTGAGCAGAAAAAAATCAGTCTCAATCTTAGAGACGATTCCAATGGATGGATGAAGCTTCATTTGACCTACATGGGCTACACCAGACCTTCATTTACTAGCCAGCGGCCTCCCTGTCCTCTCTAATGTCAAGGTAGTTTTTCAGGTGAGGAAGAACACACTGAATGTGAATAATGGCAGTCTATTGCTGACTGAGTCCTTCCACATGAAAAAGAGGTCTGCCATCACCTAACAATATTTTAAGTAATACCTGAAAAGCATCTGAAGTGAAAACCTTGGGAGCTTGTTTGCTGTTTAATTTTGGGTTAGCAACTTGTGCCTCCCTACAAACTGGGAACAATAATACTTAATTTGTAGAAACGTGCTATAGTTTCATTCATAAGTTCTTCATAGGATTCTGGTGGAGATTCATTCATGATTTCTTGCAAAGCACTGTGAAACTCTGTTGAAAAGCAGTGCTCAGAAAATGTGATACAGGTGAAAGGCATTATGCCTGGTGTCTTCTCTACCTCTGCTGTTTACCTTGTGTACGATGCCAAGTACATCACTTCACTTGATCTATCCTTCAATTGACTATTGAGATGGTTAATTTTTGGAGTAATGATTGCCTATTCCTATCTGTTTGTACAATACCACATTCATGCTTCAGCCAAGTCTATGCTAAATAACACAAATAATAATTTCAAAGACTATCGTCTGTGCTGTATCATTCTGTTCATGTATTTTAGATAGAAAAGATACTGGATTACTAAGTGTCGATCAGAAATACAGAAGGCCAGCCCCTCTGCAGCTGCCCAAGGAGAGCTCTGGAGATAAATAGCTGAGCTATTTCTAACTGGCACATATTGTTCTATAGGATTATTAATGCCTGCTGCAAACTTGGCTTCCAGTGGGTGCCTTCTCTGGGATCAGTGGGTGTTCACAAAGCTCTTCCTTTGCAGAAGGTGTTAACAGCACTGCTTACAAGCAATATCCCCAGTGTCTGTATTGTCATGGGGATTTCTGCAGATGGCTCGCAGTGATGACTGTTAGTAATTTATTACTGTTCCTTGCTCTTCTTCCTTCTTTTCCCTCTACAAAGGCTCTTTCTAACATTGGCCCTCCTTTCCTTTATCCGTAGGAGACAGCCTGCAAGAAGCCTTGGCAAAGGGGGGCAGCTAGTCCAAATGAGATGGACAGAGCACCTCAGACAGGCGCACAGCTCAGGGGCGAGTAACAGCACAGCCTTAAGTTAAATGCGTCAGCCCTGGATTAGATAAACTGGCAGCCAGCCACCAAGATAAAGTGCCTGCGTCTGAATTCAGCAATGTCAATCGTCACAAAGTTAAAAACGGATGGAGGGAGGGAGAGCGGGGCACAAGCTGGTGAACACATGCAGGTGAACCAAATTGGACAGATAAAAAAAGAAGACAAGGATGATACATGCTAAACATACTTCACTACTGCAAGCTCTGTCCTGCTGACCTTGGCCAATGATTAATGTTACTTTAGAGCACATTCAGGTCTGCTTTTAATATGAATCCCTCTGGACTGGAACTGGGAAAAATGCCACTCAGGCTGCATGGGGGAATCTGTGAGGAGTGGAATGAATCTTCATTGCCATTTAAATAATTTCATTTCTGGCTGAAGTTTGTGCCTGAATTCCATGCTGTGCAACTTTCTTTCTCCGGACCAGATACCATGCCTCCCCCTACTGCAAAAACAAATGGCAGATCCAAGTCGGTCATGCTGCTTGAAGGAAGTGGAGGAAAACCACAGTGGAGAGAGGAGCTGTTCAAACATTCAAGACCTTTCCTTACATCTTATTCTTCCTGACAGGTTAAGATGCATCTACCAAGCTATTTGCAAGATGCAAAGGTCCCAAATCTTAATTTACCAGAAAAAATTTGCATGGTGCAAGTTGTTGGGAGATTCAGGACCATAATAAGAGAAGCAGGAAGGACTGCGGTAGGCTGGCAAAGAGCAGCCTGGAGCTATAGGACTGAAGTCATGGAGAGGATTCCTGACACAGAGCCTGATGCAAGGCTGCAAGGGAAGCTGTTAGAAGACAATTTGTGCATCTCTGGACTGTGGTGTCTAGTGCTAGCTAAATCACAACCTTACCAAACCTGGCAGAGTATTTCAAAGGAAATACCAGCCACGGGGTCTGAAACTTACTCTTTTTACTTGCTTTTCTTCCTCAGATTTGCTTTCACACATCTACAGCTGTAGCATCTACTCCCTTCCCCTCCTCTCCCTTCTTCCCTTTTTTACTTCACAGTGATAGGTAAATCATAGAGAATGGAGTCTACTGAGTTCTGCCCAATATATTTCTAATTTGTCTCACAGTCTCTCAATATTCCAGCAAAACCGGGGATGCCCCAGTCAGGGAAGACCAGCTCTTTAAGGAACACACCAAGAAAAAGGATCCCAGCCTGAGCACAGCAGTCATTCACTAAACTCTAGTCACAGCTGGCTACTACCTTCCATGTAAACATGGCATGTGCCTGGCCTGAGACAAAATCTAAGTGCTTTTCCCTACGGAGTACTGCCATCAATTTCTGTCACCATTCTCTATGTGCACCTGGGCACCAGCTATTTACACCAGTTGGCACTTCCAGTCATCCAAATACTTCACATAATTCATAAGCCTAAAGCAGTAAACACCCACCTTCCTGCCATTTATATCTTTCCCCAGGAGAACTCAGCTCAGACACAGCATTAAGGTTTCTGCTTTTTACCCAATTTTCCAGCTGGGTTAACTGAGGCATGCTGAGGTCAAGTGACTCGCCCAAGGCCACAGAGTCAGCTGCTAAGCCAGCACTGCATCCCAGGCGCCACCAGTCCTGAGGACATTTGCTCCAGCCGCCGGACCAGGAGGCTTCCCTCTGAATTGTCACATGCTGCACACAACACCTACAGGCCAGAGAAATCTTTGTCTTTGACTTCCAGCTAGAAGAGACACAGGAAGGGAAGGAAGCGAGCGGGAGGCAGTGTGGTGGGGATGTAGCTATAATGAGGGCAGGCGCAGGTGTGGGAATTCTCATTTAGGAGACAAACAGCTGCTCTTGGTGACAGACAGAGCCTATAACTGATTAGCTTTAATAAGAATGGCACTTAAGTATGCATCAGAGCCTCGGACAGGGAGATCCATGTAGCTTGCGAAAGATGTGCCTTTCACAGCCCCCCGAAACAGTGAGCATCAATGGGAAATGGGGTTTACACTGTGCTACGGACTCTTCAAATGGCTGACCTCAGTTCACAGAAAAAGCAGCTCCCACGAAGAAGAGAGAGAGGTAGAAACTACATCACGCTGTAGCTATGGGTTTTATTAGTGACATGGACCCTGGAAGAGAAAACTTCATAGATTGTGGTCAGAAACTTCGGCCTTTCAGGTGAAACCCAGCTAAATACATTCCTCCATTTATTTCAAATGCATAGAGCAAAATGCGTCAAATAAATAGGAGGAAGGGTGGCAACACAAATTAAAGCCAAACCTGCTCTGCTCCAAGCAGCACTCCCCCACACCTTATTCACTCTCCCTGAGTCCCAGACCAGATTACAGGAAACAGCCTGTTCTCTTCTTAGGATAAATAACCTTGTCACCCAAAACCAGGAGTAGATTTACTAGGGGTTGTAATTGCAATTGCAGTCCTAATCCTTACCTTCATCTGATTAGCGTCTCCCAGTGTGCCTTCTGTGCTCCCAGGCACATGATGTAGTTGCAATCACATGGTTGCGCTTACTATGAACTGGGAGCGTGACAAGATCAGGCTCTGAAATTTATCATAAAGGGCCACTCATTTGCAATTGGTAGTGTTTACACTCCTGTACCATTGAATTTGCTCTTGATTTCTTATGGGGACTGGGTTTAGTTTTGCAAAGTAGGTTTCTTTCTCCTCTAGAATTTACAGGGCAAACCACATTCCCCTCACATCTACATGTCTAGTTCCTTCTCTACAAAAGAAAGGAAATTTTAAAAGTAGGTATTCTCAAATTGCTCTGCACAGGTAGTGAACTAAAACCGTCTTTTCCCATTCAGCAGAAGTTTGAAAAGGTATTAAATTCTATGACAAAAACAAATTCTTGGTCCAGAATGAGATGTTCTACATGTGGAGCTAGTTCTGAGGTGCTGCAAGAAACTCTTGTTTCAACAGCTATTCCAGCTAGTTTCCTTATCTATACAAGTCCTATAGGTAACCTCACAAAATTTCAAACAAGCCACAAGAGAAATACTATTCTTGACTGCCACTGTGCCACACCAGTGATTAAAATACAGACCTGAGAGCCAAGACTCTAGACAGGTTTCTTTTTTGACCTTCAGAAAGGTCAAAAAACCCCACCCAACCTTCCCCAATCCAGCCACCATTGAGGGCCATAACAAGGTTAGGGTGCTAGCACCTACCTCTTACCTTCACTGGTCTGTCAACTGTACTTGTGTCCATGTACCCACTTTATTCCTTCTTTTAATCCTTCAGCAAAATCAACACTGGGAAACATAGTGACCAAGGATGCAGAAAAGGCTGAGGTACTTAACACCTGCTTTACCTCAGTCTTTCACAGCAAGACCCATTGTTCTTTGGATATCCAGCCCCCTGAGCTGGACGTCAGGGACAGGGAGCAGAACGAACCCCCCAGATTCCAAGAGGAACCGGTTAGTGAGCTACTACACCACTTAGATGCACACAAGTCTATGGTGCCAGATGGGATCCACCTGAGGGTACAGAGGGAGCTGGCGGAACCGCTCACCAAGCCACTTTCCATCACTTGTCAGCAGTCCTGGCTAACCAGGGAGGTCCCAGTTGACCGGGGGTTAGCAAACGTGACACCCATCTACAAGATGGGCTGCAAGGAGGATCTGGGGAACTACAGGCCTGTCAGTCTGACCTTGGTGCCAGGGGAGGTTATGGAGCAGATCACCTTGAATGCCATCACACAGCACATATATGACAACCAGGCGATCAGGCCCAGTCAGCCTGTGCTCATGAAAGGCAGGTCCTACTTGACTAACCTGATCTCCTTTTATGACAAACTGACCTGCTTAGTGGATGAGGGAAAGGCTGTGGATGTTGTCTACCTAGACTTTACTAAAGTTTTTGACACTGTTTCCCACAGCATTCTCCTGGAGAAACTGGCTGCTCATGGCTTGGATGGGCATACTCTTTGCTGGGTAAAACCTGCCTGGAAGGCCAGGCCCAAAGAGTTGTGGTGGATGGAGTTAAATGCAAGTGGCGGCCGATCACAAATGGTGTTCCCCAGGGCTTGGTATTGGGGCGAGTTCTGTTTAATATCTTTATCAATGACCTGGACGAGGGGATCGAGTGCACCCTCAGTAAGTTTGCAGACAACACCAAGTTGGGCAGGAGTGTTGATCTGCTTGAGGGTAGGAAGGCTCTACCCAAATACGTTACAGCACCTCTGACTATCCATTTAAATAGGCCTTGCTTGGCTGTGGTAACACAGGTACAACCTCCATTAGAGTAAATCGTACTGAGAGCAGAAGTGGATTCTCAGCGACGTAGACAAGAATGTGATATTGCCACTGTAATCATGTGCTCTACAGTAGCCTTTCCATCTTCACCAAGCTTGTGCATGCTTCTAGTTCCTGCTTTTTATTTGTTTGGTTGTTTTTTTTGTTATGAGAGGCTTTTGAGTGAGTGACATACACCATTATGATTATGTAGGAATAAAGTAGTCAAACAATACCTGTGCAGAACCTAAGTGGTCACTTTGTTCACTAAGTCTGTGCGTGGTCTTTCTAAAGACCCCCAGCCAAAGACGTTTTCTCATCGTCTGAGGGACTGCGTTATTTTCTGTGCATACCCAATACTTATGTGAGAAGAGGGGCATATACTGTTTAGTATTTACCATGACAACCTCTTCTCCTTGCCTGCTTTAAAAAGTTACAGTCAGCTAATGAGAAGGTAACCCATGTAACCAAGATAACAAGGGACACAAACTAGAAACAGTGAATATAAACCAGCAACTAATATGAACAGATTTGCTAATAACATGTTTCTGAAAAACTGCTTAATCCCAAATGATTCACTGAAATACTGACAAACGGATTCATGGAAGCTTCAGTAAGTACAAACTAGCATCCCGATCATGAACTCGGAAGCAGAAACCAGACCTAAATTTACTGTCAAATTCATTTGAAATGAGTATCATAACCAAATTTGCTGAGGAATATACTTCAGGGAACTTTGCATTTAGGTCAGCAGAAAAGACAAGAGATACTAAAAAGGCATTTCCCATTTCACAGTAGTTCTTCCACCAGCACAACTTAAAGCCATACCCTACCTAAATATTACAGAGGGTATATTATAACAAAAGCAACATATTGTTTATATCTCACTGATTGCCAAGCAAGGAGGAGATTCTGTTGTACAGAACCCTCTAATCCCCGGCAGTAGATCTCTGAAATGAAGATGGAAACCAGAAAGGAAAGCCTCACTGAGGGAAAGCAGAAATGCATTTCCTTGGAAGCTGGGTGCTGGCAGGAATGTTCCTCGGCAGTGCATTCAGACTGTGCACAATAACATGGAGCACATAACCGGCTGCAGTGATTTACAGGCTAGCACAGCAGTGGGTGCAGATTACAGTTGTGCTGGTAGAGGCAGAATAACTCCTGGAAATGAGATGCCAGCCAGTACACAGCAAAAGCCAGATGAAGGCCCCTAAAGTGCTTCAGATTGGAAATTACATCCTCCTCTGCTACATGAATAATTGTTTGGCTTCCATTAGGAATCCTCTCCATTTATATCACAGTTTTGTTGATGTACAAACAATTATTTTTTAACAACATGGACAGTTCCTCTCTTCCCTAATGGTCTTGGTTTATCCGTGGTGTCAAGAGGCAAAATATCTCCTGCCTGCTGGTTATAAAGTCAAGAAGAGACAGTAAACAACAACAAAATGGAGTAGTAAACATGGCTCAAACAGAACCAAAATGCTATGGAAATTAGCTCCTTTCCATGCAAAGTGTCTAGTACTTTCACCTGTAAAAGAGTTTCTAGCACAAGAGCACAGTATTTTCAGAAAAGCAGATTTTAATTTCCAGGAGCCTTAGGAACTAAGATAGGGAAAATTTCTATGGTCTGGTAGCAGTGAGTCAAAGGCTGTGAAGAACGGAAGTCAGAAGCTTGGAGCACACTCATTCAACTGACTGGTAATTTTTAATGCCACCTATTTAAGTAGTCAGCTATGAGATACGTTGGCATCTCACAAGTCTTCAACATTTGAGGACAAATGACCTATTTAAGGAGGCAACATTGTGATTCTGTGTTGGGGCAGAGCATTTTTAAAAGTGACTGCTGTATTTGAACCCCCAATCTGAGACCTCATCGAAAAAAGTAGTTTTTGGGCTGGGTGACTGAAACGTAAGACTCAACAACTTCTGTAGAGATGTCAGCTGTTCAAGGCTGAACTCAATGGAGAATGGTATACTTCCATCTGAGGTTGCACCCCTTTGATCTCGAGGGCAAAGCAGGATAAAAGTTAGTCAACCATATTTTGTTAACTTGTTGTGGCTAAAGGTGACATGTAGATAGGAAGAGAGGGAGCACACAGATCTGTAGAGAGACTTCCTGCCTTCGATATATTTCTTTTTACTGTCAGCTACTGTGGCGTAGAGCCAGTCACCATGCTAAGGGCCTGTGTTGTAACACACACACAGTTAAGGAACTATTAGCATGCCTTTGCACCGCCTATAAAGTCCACTTGCATGGAAAGGTGGTAGTACGCTGCTGGATTCTCATCCCAGGCTTTGCCTTCTGCTTCTGCACTGCAGTTCATGGCTATTGTAGCTAATCCAAAGACATCAGAAATTTACTACAATAGACTAATTTTTCTTTTTATGTACTGACAGGAAAAGACGAGCACTGCAAAACTTCCTCTGATACCAATCAGAGCTGAACTTACTGGCTAATTTTATTTGTGCCCATAGGAATGGATTTTTCAAATGCTGAAAACAATTATTAGAATACATTTCCAAAGCTCCAAACGATAGCGAAACGCAGGTGCTAAGAAGAATCATTCACTACTAACAAGTCAAACTTTATTCAAACTTCAGAGACAGAGGGACTACAAACGCTGCTTTTATAGGAACATTTTTTCAACACAGGCCAAGTAAAAAAATAAATGATAACTAGCCATCAACATCATGTGTTCACTCATAGCCCGAATGAAATAGAAAGAAATTAAAAATAAATTTCAGTACTATAAATTAAAAGATGCCACAGAAGGTATGCAAATTGCACGCCACAAGGTCTTGTTTTTTGTTTACAAAGAATGTGTTTTCAGTTTGATGGAGAGGCATCATTATGGAGGGAATTTGAGGCATTTTAAATAGCAGAAGCACTCATTAAGAATTCATTTTTAACAGGAAGACTGGAAAAAAAAATTAAAATTAATGAGCAAGATGAGGTGGGGGGGAACTTTGAAGATGATAGCTTCTTGCTAAAAAAAGACACACTTGATATTAATCACAAGCAGTTCACATACATGCATTACCCCTAACTCCACTGTCACAATTTCCAGGACTAATTCACAGCTGCTTCATGTTCACTTTGCGTCAGGCGACTTGGCAAAGCACAGTGCGGCCCCTCAGACACTGTGGTAATAAAGACGAGGAATACATCACCAGGCAAAGGACATGGCATAGCCTGGTTTAAACCTAGGTGATTCAATATTCCTGCAGTGGCAACTATGGCAGACCCTCAGGAAGAGGTACAACTACAGTCTATACCAAAAGCTCAAACTGACTACAGCAGTTTCTGAGAAGGAAAAGCACAAGCACTCTTGCTGCACCACTATCATGTATTTTCTGTAAACAAATGAAAATTATCTGGGACAATTTGTAGCTGGCACATTAAAACACTATAGCACCTTTTAAGTCTCTTCAAAAATCTGCCTGGTTTAGAACCTCACGCTCTGGACATCAGAGAGATTTTCTCAAACATCGTTTCCTTAGTCTTAAAAGGAAGAAAAAAAAACAAGTCACCTTTCTTTAAACACACACACACAGGCTCGACTGCTTAACCAATGCACAACGACACACAAGTTTTAGAAAATTCAGTGTTGTGCAACCATCAATTTATTCTTCCATACCCTCACACAGTAAAATAAAGCTTTGATTATTTCTCCTGTAAAAAATTTTGTCCGTTTCTTTTAAATGCTCAAATTCTTGATGAAGGGTTTTGGAGGGCTCTGGTTCAGGCCTGCTATAAAAAGTGGTCATTAAAAAGAAGAGATGTGGGCAAGCCTTTCCTGACTCTGGATCTCATAGTTTAGATTAAAAAACCTGAAGCTAGATCTGGAAGGGAACAGACTAATCCAAGAGCTGACCCTGGCAGTGGTAGTGTGGAGGGCACCCTGGGCAAGTGTGAAAGGCCTGGGACAAAGAGGAGCAAAAGCAGCAATGCAGAAGTTAATGGAGCGAAGCAGAAATAACAGGAGTTTCATGAAGATGTTTGAGGGAATGAACATTTGACTTTGGTCTCTTTTCATACAGAGAACATGCCAGAAGATTACTTCATGCTAAGCATCTTTATAACTAAGGCGATGTTTTTCAGTGTGATACTCCTCTGTATTTGACTATTCCCACCATCCCCAGTGAGTTGTTTTTATTTCCTTCGACCCTGCAGAACACCATGCAGAAGAGGTGTCCTGCATGGCAGACACAAGTACAACCCTACTGAGGGACACCTTTCTGAAAACAATGTCCAGGTCTGTTCCAAAATCCACTGGAAAGACTTTCTCAAAATTTAGTGAGCTGTGGATCAGGCCTACATAAAGCCTAAGTTCATTTGTAGGAGAACTAAGAAATTTCCATGCTGGGCAGAGATGTCTTGGCTAGCTCCAAACATTGCCTAATGAGCCCAAGCTGAGTGCTGCTGATACAGCTATAATGTTTCTGTCCCCATATGGGCACACTTTGAGCTAACTCAGGTGTCTCTGCATGACCCTGTATTGCATCATGTAGACATACCCTAGCTGCTTTGCTGCTTTCTTTTTGAAATGATAGCAGCAGCAACAGAATAGGCAGTTTATGATTACAGGATTATTTCTTATTAATATTTGCCCCTTTAAGGTTTGGCATCTTCAACAACCATGTATGAAAATGGGTTGAAAAGACTGCATGAAAATTCTCCTTTAGGACTCAGCTGACCCAAATACACAGTTCTCTTGCTCTGAATTCCCCTATATAGTGCAGGAAGACAAACTGCTCTGTTTTCTCTCTCTCTCTCTCTCTCTCTCTTTCTCCTTTTTTTTTTTTTTTTTTCCCTTCCATAATGCTGCATTGCAGGACCGAATTTTCTGATTATCATGCAGTATCTTATTTTGATTGTCCTTTTCCCAAATGAAATGATTCTGGTACTCTCAAGACAATCAGGAATGATCTGTCTCCTGCTCCGAGGGCGTAGGTAGTGTCTTTCTGTAATAGGTGAGCTTAAAAGCATACGTACAGTCAGAAAAGTGGTTGCACCTCAGGGTGCTGCCAACATGACTATACCAGACAGCAGCATGACAACATGTGACTAAAAAAAGCCATGACCACAGAAACCCCTTCCGTCGATGCAGTCACAGCATCAAAACACAATTTTCACTGGTTCAGCTTGCCTTGCGTAGGATGAGGGTAACTCATCCTAACTCATCATAACAAATAAGGCTGTATTCCCAACAGCAGTGCTGTGCTGGTATTGCATAAGTATTCTAACAGTGTGGTTGGCACAGCTTTCAAAAAAACCTCTGCTTGCTCCCTATTGTGTATTCATAGACAATTCTGCATAGCCAAATGACACAAACAAGGTTTTAACACTTCTATCATCCTTCCAGAGTAAGCACTGCCATGATAGAAGGAGTAATACCTACTTTGGTTCCTGTATCATCAATAAAGCTTATCAACTAACCTTCAGGTGTAGATGCTTTACCTTCAGGTATCTTTACCAAGTAAGTGAGTTTCTGAAACTAGCAATTAGAAAATCCTTCTTCTCATTTGCAAGCTTGGACATATTTGATCTACAAACCATAAACAGAAAAAAACAAACACAAAAACCTAAAATACCACTGTTTTTTACAGACACGCTTAGAAGCAGAGTCATACTGCAAAACCGGCTCTTTCAGCTCCTCAGGAAACCTGCACAAGCATTTAACAACTCCAAGAACATTCAAGGTCAAAGGCAAGCTCTTTTTGGAGATAAGTTGCCTTCTAGCTATAGTGCTAAACTCTGCAAAGCAGAGCCTATATTGCAGATGAGATGACTGGGAGATGCCTAAATCAAATAGCAAGCTCTATGAACAATGTACATAAATAAGAGCTTTATTGAGCCCTGTGTCTGAAATTCATACACAACAGGAGAATTTGAATGGGAAAGCTGGTCTGCACTGCTTTGATGACTCGCTATACATCATCAGCAAGCCTACTCTTCTCATTTCAACAAGGTACACTTACTCTAGCTTTCAAGACCCCCAAAGCAGCTGAGGGATAGGAAAACACACAACCCTACATCAGTACAGAAAAGGAGGAAAAGGCATCACTGGTTATAGTTTACTTACACCAAGCTAACTCTTTGCTGGCTCCTTACTGCAGGAGCTTTACCAAAAATGCTAGACAAGCATGAGGAGAACAGTTCTTAACACTGTGGATACTGCCCTCATATCTACATGATTCTGGCTGAAACATCTCGGCATGTTTCAGGATCAGTAAAAAGGCAGAAGGTATCTGAGAGGTAATAGCTCTGCGGTCTCTAAAGTGCTGGGCCGAAGTCTCACAGCAGCCTACGGTATCGCTCCTTCTCCAGCTCAAGCTCAGGACTCCACTGAAACAAAAAGTACTCTCCTACAATAAAATAAAGCGTAGTGGGAAGCTCTGCCGATAAAAAAACAACCACCTGGTTTTGGCATCTGCTTTGTTCAGTTTTCCTATGAAAAGCTATATTGCGCCAGAATGAAAGTTATGCAACCTGCAGTTACTCGGCTGCTGACCGGCTTCTGCTGAAAACATCCACAGCAGAGACTTCCCAAGCTACTTAACACCATGCAGAAACAGAGCTCTGGGATACAACAGAATGGAAGAAGGGACCAGTCTGAGGTTAGTAAATGAGGAGGGAAAGCAACAAATCAAAGAAAATTCACTACAGGTAAACCAATGGTAATGACACCTTGGAAAAGCATAGTTTTCCACAACACCATGAGTCTTAGCTGAGATGGGACTGCCGCATGAAGCCCAAGAAGGAAAAAACGCTTCTGGTAGCCCAGTTAGTCACTCACAGTATTTCTGACATTGTTGTGACATGAAGAACTACTTGGAAAGTCTGATATGTTATTTGCACAAAAGAAGAGTGAGGCTAGCAGGAAACGATGAAACAGTCTGTCAATTAAGCATACCATTTGTTCAGCTTGTAATGGAAGGAGAATGAAAAGGAGAATAATGGAAATTACCTGTGGATGTGCTGTCAGACTATAACCAGAGCCCAGGGTGAGACAGGGAACAGATTCTTCCTGTTTCTCATGGAGATACGAACACTGTAACAAAGCCATTTCAACTTGCCTGGCATCTTGCTCTCCAAAATCAAGGCAAAAAGCAGTCTCATCCTGCTTCAAACGTGAAACAGGTATGGTCTTCCCACCAGCAGCTCCAAGTTTTCTGAAGTAACAGTTTATAATGCTGCAGCCTAGGAGTCCTAACATGCAAACAGAAAACTGGCCCCATTTTCCACTAATGCTATTTCATCATCACAGGGAATAGTAAAGAAAAATGCAGTGCACTTGCAGATACTTATGACAGGTTTGATTGCAGGACTGGGAAAATGCAAAAGCATGGGAAGAGAAAGACACACAGAGCATAAGGTTCAGAGGCTAAACTGTTCCGGGAAGAAGAAAGTTTAGCCTTTGTCTATGATTAAGTGGTTGATTCTGCAAAGCTGGGCAGGTATCAAGAACTGGTTAATTGAGGGCAAGACAGAGTTAGAGTACAAAGTGAAAACAGAGCAGTCAAGGGGAGAAAAACAGCTGCCACCAAGTCTGTTTTCCCTTAGGGTTTCTAGTTATCATTTGAAGATAAATATACTGTTCAACTAACCTATTCTGTGGAGCTAATTCCCTGGAAATGCTGGGAATCCACTAACACAGTTGCCTAATATATTCAGGAGCTGATGGGTCTGTACCTGTGTAGTGTCCTTTCAGATTTTGTACCTAATAAAAAATGAAATAACACAGCAGTGACGAAAGCATTGTGTGCATATATATAGTCACCCCTCACAGCAGATGGCCAGTAGACATCCCAAAGCAAGTGCTAGACTTATTGGGACGTGTGTAACAGCGAAGAGAAATTAAAGGCAGGTTTCTACACAAAGAGGGGAAAAACCTGCCACCTTAGGTTTTGCAGCTGTGCATGGCTGAAGGACAACAACCCCTCTGATAAAATAATGTGATCTTTCCCACCTCCAAAGTTTGCTTTTCACGAGGCAGCCACATGTCCTCCCCAGGAACCGAAGCTATATAGATCAGGTATAATACACTGGGTATATTTTATACTGCGGTATATTTTGGGAGTCAACATACTGTCCATGCTACCTGCATACTGCTTTTTCAAAAGCAAAATTTCTAAAGTTTATGTACACATTTACAAACAATTGATTAAAACTTATTCCAGTTCTACTCCGGTTTTCTGACCTATATATTTTTGTGACTGCACTGTACCAGTAGACCCATCGGGTGAATTCAAGTCTATGGGAAGAGACTAACTAACTCACAAACCCATGCAGTCCATGCCCTTTGGTGCTTTGGGTGAGACGTCAAGATCTCACAGAAACCTCTGTGTTTCTTCTCACATTACTGTGGCATGCACAGAGAGGGAGGTGCCCAGAAGCGAAGAACATTTAGCATAATGACTCAGATGGGTGGTCAGCAGTTTAAACCAGCCACTTGATGTTACTATAATGAGGATTCAGTTTAACAGTTCTTCTGCATGCACAGAAATCTCCTCCCCCCAACCCCAGGAAATCACTTAAAAATAAAACGCACAAAAATCAAATCATCTGTTTGAGAAGGAGGTTATAGCTTGGAAAATGCACATAACGGGTGGAGCAAAAATGCCCATGGGTGAGTAAAAATTATTTCTCATAGCAAGAGGATCAGGGACCCTCTGAGCTTTATCTCAGAGATGACACACTATAAATAAAACTCCAGGGCCAAATTCAGAACTGTAGGAAATTGCTGCACTTCTGCTGAATCCAACAGGAGTAGAATCCTCTTATGATAACTCTGAGCTTAGGCCAGTATGTTTTACACACATTCTGAGCCACAGAACTCTTGCTTGAAAATGAATGGAAGTTATTTCCATGATGGTTAGCAGAATCGCATCACATGTCACTTACTCACCAGGCAACAAATACCTGTTCTAAATTGCCTACTAAATCAATTAAAAAATTCCCATCCAGCATCAATACATTCTGATGCATATAAGAGCAACCTTGATCTTTCAACTACTACGTCATTAGCTTCCAGAATCTCATAAACAAATCTAATTCATTAAAACATGTTCTCAGGAATATGTCTGGCCAATAAACCCTGAAAGGCTTCTTAATTTCTATAGGGGTTTAAGTATAGGCTTTAAGCTTAGGATATCTAAACATCTATATATGCATTAAATCTATCGAGATTTAACCTTCTTGCCAGGCCCTGAATTCTTCAATTCTGCTCAGATATCTCACTTCTGCCATGACATTGTGTGCTATGGGTCTTGGTATTCATAGCCCTGATCATAAGAATAATGCTTAAAATGTTGATATAGACTGGTTGAAACATTGTACCTTCAAAAATTCTTATCCGCCTATGCAGATAAAGAAGCTGAACATTCCGACTGGCTATCAACAGCATTTTCTTTAAGCCAGGCTATGTTAAATTCTGTATTCAGTCACAGTGAAGGTTGCAGAGCTGGCATCAGACCATTAGGCATGACGGCAGGATTTGTGGCATATTATTTCAGGTTAAGAATGCAGACAAAGTAGGCCCTAGTTTTGCTTAAGTTCCACAAGCTTCTGAAAAAAAGTAAATGAACAGCTCTTAAGGCATACGGGTATTAGTAGAGCACAGCTAAAGGTTGAACTGAAGCCTGAGGATACAGAACTGCCAGAGGGGTTATAACTACAGTAGCTGTAAAGGACGGCTGTGGGGTATTCTGAAGAGAGGACCCAGAATCAAAACAGGAGAAGAAAAATATATTTGCAGTAGTAGTAGACAGTTATAGTAACGGGGAGGAAGAAATTAAAGATGATATGAATGGTGTTGCTGTTCAAAAGATGTGTAAAAATAAGGGGAGAGAAACCAAGCATCTCTAACTGGATACGCACCTGGAAAATAAGTGGAAGAGAAATAGAAACTGTAATGAAAGGGACAGCTGGAGAGATTATATCAGAGGATGGAGGTCAAGCTTCTGTGAGAACCAGCAATCTGAGAGTGATAAATGAAACAGTCAGAAATAGTTAAGACCTCTTTAGAAGTGCGGTGAAGGTATGTCAATATGTTCATTATTTCATCTATCGTCTGCTAGTTGTTCTTCAAACTAGAGTTACAGAACTTTACCTATATCTAAAATTTTATTTATATCTAACACTTACATCACAGAAATTCAGTAATCACGTCCTTTATTCCAGCCCAGTGCATTTATGATCCCACTTCCAGTGTTCCCGCCTACAGATGGCTGAGATCTCCTCTCAAGACTCCAGGTATGCACGCAGAAAGCATTCCTCCTTTGCCTACTAATGTGCTTGCTCTCTTGTTGGTACTCAAACCACAAACGAGATGCAATCATTACCATGAGTTCCTTTAGGCTCCTTAAGCCTCAGAGTCCCCTCAGTAAAGCAGCCTTTGAACCAGTCCTAAACCCTCTTCATGCTACTCCTGTAATGTTTATTTTCACCTGCTGAGATCCCCATCCTTTGTATGCTAGTCTGTTGATTCTCAGTTTTACTCATCAATTTTGCTTCTGCTGCCCCTTTTTATACTAAATTTTCCTGACACAGCTCTTAATTTCACTGATTGGTTGTTCCTACCATGAGGCTGCAGCAACCAGTACTGTCTCTACAGCTCTCTGAGGCATTAAGTTTTTCTTCCAACTCCTATAGAATTTGCTTTAATTGTTATAAGTCTTTATTTGATGACTGACACAAGTTTATTCATTACTGAACACAACCGCCATGAGAGCTGGCAAATCTCTCCTCGTATCTGCACTGGGGCTCAGGTTAGACATTAGGGACAAATTAAATCACTAGAAGTGTAATGTAGCACTGGAACAGGCTGTCCAGAGAGGCAGACAAATCTCAATCCCTTAAGGTTTTCAAAACAAAGCGAGACAAAGCCATGGCTGACCCATGTCAACAGCAGTCCTTGTCTGAGTGGAGGATGTACCACATAAACCCTCAGAGGTCCCTTCCAACCCTTATTTCTATGATTCTACACATTTGTCCAATATTTCACTCCTATACCCTGTAAAAATCTTGCTGTCTTAGATTTCTTCGTCCTTGATATCTCCTTTTTTCCTCAAGCAGCATGTCATCAGCTCCAGTCTTGACATTTGAGAGTCCGAACGCTGGATCAATTTGTATTGTGATGCGTCTGCAGCCAAATGGATGCAGAAAGACGTTGAATCATTGGTATCTGCCAAAAAATAGGTGACAGGTTGCCAGGTGTCAGGATGGCTCAATAAACTATATGCCCTCTTGGTACACAAGCAGCAAGCGGCTGTTACCTGGCACTGAGCAGATACTATGTCCTCAGTCACTGGTAATCAGTACCGCTCTCTCCTCAATACGAAGTAAAGCAGTTTTCAGCAGTGCTTTTACCTAAAAGTGTTCTCACCCCTATTGTCCTTGCTCAGCCGAGCAGGAGGGCAAGGACACCTTTTCTCTCAAAAATGAAGGCTTTAAGGTTAACAGATCTCTGAGGGGTTTTTTTTACTGTTATAGGCAGTATTTAGATATGTTTCTACCTGGTGCTGTACTTCCATGTCAGTCCCTGTGAAATACATCTTTCTACTCTACTAGGCTACGGGGTAGGGCCCAGATGCCTTGTCTCTTCTATTGGGAATGTTCCGGTACTACAGAGCAATCAAATCTACAATTTGTGCTGCACTGCTGCCCAGAAAGGCTTTGGAACTCTTAGGTATCCCCGCAAGACTACTTCCTAATCCACGTTCCTCCATGGCTGCTAAACTTACAACTTACACCCCTATATTAAAAAGAAGTGAAAACATGACCCCAGATGACTGTGACAACAGCTGTGTGCCACTCTGTCCTGTGTCCAATGATCTTACCCATTTGTTCTTAAGTAAATGTTATTATTTTCTGGATTTGATAAATCAGGGATTGATTTAAGAGGTGGAAATGAGGATAAAATGAATCCGTAATACCTAGAGGATAATATGCACTCTCTTACTGTGTGTGTCTTTCCTTTCTGCCTTGAAAGTGCTGCTGTGGACGGTGAGGGACAACAGGAGGTTAGCAAAGGACAGAAGGGATTTAGGAAGGAAATTCAGGGACAGCTGAGGGAGCAGGAGTGAAGAGAGGAAATTCATCAAAGAAAAGTGATAAGAACATTAGACTGAGGGGATTTATTTCAGGGTATTAGGAAGGAAATATAAGACGAAAAATCACTAAAAAATAACTTTAGGTTAAAGTATTTCACAGCTGGGGGAAATTATTCTGCCTCTATTGGCAGCAAGTTCTTTCTGCTGGACCATCTCCACACATGTGGATCTAGACACATACACCAGATTTTTGCCCACAGAGCAACAGTAAATTCCAGCCTATTACAAGGATCCACAGTGACAGGTGTCTCACAGGCAGTGTGACCGGACTTCCAGAACACCATAAAATGTAATGTGTTAGCTATCCTTATAGAACAATGTGGGTATCGCGACGGTTGAAAATCTGCTTCGGGTACAATGGAGAAAACTAGTAACGTAATCTCCATCTCCTGGTACATTTGTTATGACAGCTTTTGCCTATTCTGGTGATTCTTCTTCATTTCAGATCTTCTAGCCTTGGTTACTTAGTTATATAGAGCTGTACAGAAGGGTAGTACAACCTATTAGGAACTGGAAGAATAAGCTAAAATACCCCATTAAAAGACAGGAGCATTCCTTATGAACAGACTTGAGAGAAAACTAGGTGTTGCTATCTTGTTTACACATAGTGCTATTATTTATTTCCTGTAGTTAGGCCTGCATCTGAGACATACAGATGATAGAACAAGTTTCTGTGTCCTGGAGCAAAAGGAAACCTAAAAATAGAAAAAAACTACAGAGCTGCACTCTGTCGTGTTACACCTTGTACCACTGACATTTCCTCACCACCTTCCTATTGAATGTACAGAAGAGGAGGTACTTGTGAGAGCTGCAAGCCATTGACCATGTTTCTTAGGCCAGATCCTTCTTAAGTGTTGCCAGCTGTTCGCCCCTGCCTCACCAAAATGTTCTCAAACAAGACTTTGAATGTGTTAATTTTAGCATAATCTAGAGCATCAGTCCCAAATTTCCAGAAAGGAAATTGCCTGCCTGAGTTTTCACTGAGCATTCTTGAAAAAGCCAGCCTGTACCCCAGAATTTCTTGCCACTTTCAAAAGTCTCTATTTCCACCAGGGGCGATGCGTGATAATGTAACAGAGATGTTACCGAGCAATCGTTACACGCTGAGAGACTGCAACAGATGCAGAAGTTCAAGATTAAACTCCATCTCTCCTTCCCTATGGTTTGTAAAGAATTAAGGTAACATCTCCATTATCCCTCACAGCACAAAGCCATTGCTGTTGCCTCCCCATGCAGCTGCAGAGCACACCATATTATATTACACCGCAAGGTGCACGAGTACCAGGTGTTCTGACAAAGCAGCAATTGCTTCTCCCACATCGAAGCAAAATCAACCATGCCATGACTGCAATTTTGCCGCTGCATGGTAGCTGGACCACTAGAGCATGGGCTTGAGCTGTCTTAGTATTAGCGCACCTGGAAGATTCTCTTGGAGTTGGAAAAGAAACAACATTTTGAACTAAAACTCTGGAGTCTCCTCTAGGTGTGCTGTGGGCATCCATGGGAGGACAGCAGGGGAATACAAACAATGGTTTACTGGTATGGGATTGCTTTTCACGAACAGACCAGCATATTAAATACATGCTAACCATGGATTTGGCATCTCAGAATGCCAAGAGGCAAGGCAGTCAGTTCAAAGATAGCACCTGGTAAAAGAGGAAATGCCCAAACACCTAAAAACGTACCACTACACAGATCAACATGCTCTAACAGCAGCAAAGCAACCCCACGGCATATTGTATCCAGCTCCACCTGACAGCTTTGGAACTAACAGATAATTGTACTGGGATTGAGCCTTCCCAGATTTTTCTTAAATTTGTGCCAACTACTTAATAGCACAAACTGCAGGGATAGATAAGAGTGAGGCCTGGTTTACGCTTAACAAATGATCAGCAAAATGTTCATGTTGGATAGAAGAATGCAAAACAAACAAGAAAAGCCTGCATCCCTTAGCTGAGAGTGGAATGCCAGCCCTTGGCTCTCAGTTGTACTAGTTAAATACCCATCAGGTGACACGTTTTGTCTGAGCTGGGAAACTCGTAAGCTATGTGAAGCTAAGAAATGCTTCTGAACAGAAAGGTACTGCTGGTGTACAAGGCACCACCCAGCTGTTTCAGCAAAACCTTAAGACAACCTTTGAACAAAGTCTTTGCTCAAATGGCTTACCTGCTATATACAGGGATGGACTATATCCCTTAATTGGGATGGATCAGTATATCGATATTTATGGTGCTTATTCTACATGATAGATGGAGGGTCAAATACCTGAGCCAATTCTGGTCTCAGTCAATCTACTTAAGGATTGATGTCCCATTACTGCTAGAGCTCTTCTGATGTAATGCTGGTTCTCTTTCCAGGAGCAAAGAAAAAAGAATTAAAAGGTTTCCAGACAAGATGCTGGAATGTGAAATACAAACCGATGTAAAATGGAGTCAGAAGTCTTTTCTTCTGCAACCCAGAAAAAAAAAAAAAGTTGAAGATCGTAAAGAAAATATACAACAGCTTAAACCATGCTTGCTAAGCTACCCTTGGTCCTTAATGAAATCACCCTGCAAAGCACATGCTGTATTGCAGCCCTGGAGATTCCACCATCTTTCTCCTAAACTCTTTACAGCCTTTTGGAATGACACTGAACAAACACTGGCATGGTAGAATCATGAAAACAGGATATAACAGTCTCTGAAAACCCCAGAATAGATTCTGGCACAATGCACATTCATTCAATTCCAGCATGGGTGAGGAATAATTTAAAAAATCCTATACTGTTGCTCTGGTGCTTATAGATACGGGTTTCAAATGATTCAGTCAATATTGCTTTCACACTGCTGATTGCATCTGAGTTTCACTCTGAGTTTTGCTCTCAGTCCAGGAAGAAATTGTGTGAGCAAAGAAAATTATTTTTTTATAAAGAGCTGTATAACGTAAAAATCTCTTTGTAGTTCAGGTCAGAAAACTTGCCACCCTAACTCCTTTTTTGCTTAAAAGACTTGGGAAGTGATTTTATCCATAGTCTGAAATGCATTTCCTATCTGTAAATGTGGCCAATTCTACCTATGGCTCAACCAGAATTCACTCTCCTGTGGCATCCTCTACTCTCTGCAAAATGGGATACATTTCATCCTGCTCCTCTTCAGACTGATTAATTGACCACAGAACAGAGCTGGTTGAAGTGCTGGTAGAAAAAGTCAATTAAAAGAGGTTTTAGCTTAAGTCAGATCAAAATCCAGTGCTTTTTAGCATTTTTCATCAACCTTCAGTGAGTCAGGAAAAAAAAAAAGGTAAAGTTTTGAATGCAGCAAAGGGCCTGCAGCTCCAGATCGAAAAAACCAATCTTGCCAGACCCATGGTTCACATCTGGAGTTAACAGAGACTACAGCTCCAGGTGGCTCTGCTACAAAGACTGCCCAGGCTGGAGGAGTCCAAAGCTTCAGGTTCCCAGACCAACTGTATGTCCAGCCAGCC
Organism: Charadrius vociferus; assembly: GCF_000708025.1. Lineage (NCBI taxonomy): Eukaryota > Metazoa > Chordata > Aves > Charadriiformes > Charadriidae > Charadrius > Charadrius vociferus. The sequence continues at coordinate 340,666 of NW_009650072.1, read as the reverse complement.
AGAAATTCTGGAAATACTATGGGGTCTGACCAGGGGTTACAAGCTCTGGATGCCAGTCTCAAGATTTTCACGCTCCGCATCGCAATTCTACAAGACTGAGCCTGGAATCTAACCTTCACCTGGGGCTCCCCTTGCCTTTCACGGTAATGCCTACTAGTTGTCCTTCACAGGAAACTGAGCATCAAGCCTGACAGCAGCTGAGGATCCTGGTGCTTTCTGCCACTCCCCCATGTATGGATATTTTGTAGGGCCACACCTCTCTAGCTGGAGATGCTGGTTCTGCCCTGTAGCTGTGGATTCTTGGAGCTTGTCTCAAGACTTTCTACGTCTTGGCTTGATAACCTGGGGCTCAGAGGTGGTGGGAGTCCCTGCAGAGGCAGGACTTTCAGGGTTTCTGCTTTGGAGATGGCAAGCAAGACTCCCTAACAGCCTGACACGAATTCAGAGAGAGTTCAGAAGAAACCTGGTCTTTGATATATCGGGAGTTCACTGAGCCAAATGATTTCAGAGAAAACATTTTAGTGAATCAGCACGTTTTGATAAAACTAAGCTTTGGCAAAGGAAGAGGAGAATTCCTAGAAGCTTCCGTAGATGAACCAACGTGAAGTCAAACTATGGTCTGTCTCACCCCAAAAGCAAGCATGGCGCAATTACAGTGGAAACAGATAAAGAGAAAGCTGAACAGAAAGGGTTTTTACAGGCTAATTAATGACAGCAGCTTCACAGGTGGATGAGGACTAGACGGCAGAGCACATTTAGACATCTCATCTCTGGGAGCAGTTACTTCCCTATCTCAGCCATTGTGGTTATGATCAAGTGAAATGAATAGAAAAAGCATTCTTTGACTTCAACTAGCTCTAGCCAGGGCTCATGAGGGACATTTATTGCTGCATGACCAAGGCAGCACACGAGAATGGTAAACTGTCTGTGTCTATGTGTTTGCACACACAGGGCTCTGGATAGAACACATTTGGTACAATAGAGGTTTGAGCCAGACTGCTATAATAGAAGTCTGCGGAATTAAACGTAGGGTGGAAAAAATAAGGCCAATTATTTTTATAGCGTGCCCAAACGTCTCAATTGATTATACTAACTTTAGAAAGCAAAAGGCATGGTGCACACTTGACAGGTTTGTTCCTCTGACAGGTACATCATGTGCTCGTGATTCCTGTTTAATTTCCTTCTTTAAGAATACCTCAAACTGTGTTCCTTGTGGGTGTGGTGGAAAGTGGAGGAGGGGAGTGATTCTTCTCTGAAGGAAAATACAATTACCCAACTTCTCTAAATGCTCAAACAGATGACAAATGAACAGGCTTTCAATGCTCCCCACCAGCTCCAGTTTAAAACAAAACACTCTGCATTATACATTCAGTAACAGATCCCTAATCCCAAACTCCCTATAGCAGAAGGGAGCCAGGGAAAAAAAAATGCTCCTTTTATTTTCCCTGTGTTTTTCATATTGCAAGGTGCTTCTTTATCTCTTTGAACTCAGAAGAGAGACTCGCACACATGAAGCTGTGCTGTGCTGACTGGGTTGCTACTGGAATACGAACTAGGGTCACAGAGGTGGGGGGTGAGTATGTTTGTGCACTCAGGTTCTTTGATGAGTGCCAATCATTCCTGCAGTTTGTTCACCACCTATGCACTGTCAAACACACACACAGACACGCAGACACTTCTAATCTGCTGTCTTCCAGTGCTAAAAGCAGACAAGCATGTGGTACTTCCCCAGGTTAAAGATAAGGGTGAGTGTGTTTTTAACATGCACATGCAGCAAATGTGCAAGGGACATTCCATGTAAGTGTGAACACACTCCTGCGTACATTGCAAACTACATGTTCAACAGCAAGTAAAAATACAGGTATCAGAGAGTACATACATGTTTGGGGGAGATTTAATTTCCTTTATCCTTTCATCTTTTTTTGCCATGAATACAAGGTCCTCTGGGTTATTCTCCTCTCGCAGCAGCATGCCAATCAATCAGAAGAATAATAGATGCATACCAGCAAGTTAGCACAGTGTTTCTTAATCAGGGAGTCCTGGAAAGTTTAATGAATGCTTTAAAACCTCTTTTTTAGGACTACTGTTTAATAAAGGGAAATACTTTCCCTCCTATTTGCTATTTTTAATATGACCATCTCCAAAATCTTGTGATCCAGTATTCTAGACTGATCTAAATACATTTCACTGGTGAAATCATACGGTGTCATTTCTTTGTTCGTTTGTACCCAATGGTAGGGGTATTCGGTGGGTTTCAGCAGCAGCTGAACACCATTTCTACTGTAATCAGCAGTAAAACTCCTAAATACTACAGCTGGAAAACAATTAGTCTACTACTGAATACATTAAGAAAAAATTGTGATTTGGTGAAATTCAGGTTTGGCATTGGTGAGTTTGGCTTTGCTAATGTCAGGGAAACTGTGCGTGTTATGGTCAAAGCTGAATTTCAGCCAAGTTACATTACTCAGTCTGTTTCTGTCTCTGTCTCAGATTTAGCTTCTCCCTGACACTGTTCTGATATTCTGGTAATGACTTCTGCAGCCCAGGCCTCCAGTCAGCAGCTGGGGACAGCTAGGTCAGCCAATATCACAGTCTTTTGTTTGAAAAGTCTGAAAATGAGATATTCCAAAGCAAAGATGCTGCTCTCAAGTATTGCCTTCTTTAACTTCACTTGGGGGAGCCTAAATTTCTGCTTCTGCAGACACCTTGCACAAGCGCCTCTCTTTATGCTCCAGAGAGAGATAAGTGACTTTTTACAGATTTCAAGTGTATGATTAGAAATTCACAGGTCTATCAATTTTAAGGCCAGAGAGGCCGTTGTGTTAATCTAGTCAGAGCTAATGTGTAGCACGGATGAGGAAACCATCTTCAACTACTTCCTGCTGCAAGTCCAGCAGCTGAAGCTGAACTAAGAGCTAGGTTTTAGAAAAACACACAGCAGTTTAAGATGGATTTTAATAGTCATTCAGGGGAAAAACTCAACAGAGCTTTCTGTGGCTTGTTCCAATTAGTAACTTCATCCAGTGGTCAAATAGGCCTAGTATTTCTACATTTAATCTGTCTACCTAGAGTTTACAACTATTAGTTTCCAATAAGCTTTCTGCCCCCAAGACTGTAATATCCTCTATTACCAAATGCCTATCCTCCATATCAGTATTTACAGACCATGATTAAGTTATGTCTTAACGTTCTCTTTAATAAACTAGGTAGATTGAGTCCCTCGAGTCTCTCATAAAACATGAGCTCTGATTGTTTACTTATTCTCTCAGATACTTTCTGAATTGTGGGCAATTTCTAAACTTTTTCTGTGAAGAACAGGCACCTCAACTAGACATGCTGCATTTCAGCAGTTTTTGCAATAAAATGATGATAGTTATTATGTGACTCTCTAGCAAAAGGGGAAAAGATAGAAAAAAAAAGGAAGAAATCACAAAGCGGGGAGAAAAGAAGAATGAAAGAGGTTGAAAAGAGGCAAAATAAGAACTGAAAAAAAACGGAGAAGGAAGGAAAGACTCAAAGCAGGACAAGGTAGTAAAGAAATTAGTAGCTATTGAAATAGAAGCTCAGGAAGAAGCAACAGATGACAAAAAGACCATGCAAAGCAGTGCCTGTTTACAAGTATGCTTTCTTAAGTTATCTTGGCAGTTCCAAGAGGCTGACACTCGATCTAGCTATCTATCCCTCCACCCAATTATTTCAGGCAATTGGTGATCTCCTGATAGTGATCAGATCTCTGATAGTGATCACTGCATGATCCTCCCTACTTAAGAAAACACACTACACCTTTGCAGAATTTTTTGGAAGCAGAGCTCATTAGCACCACAAGCACTAAAACAACCAAACAACCTCCCCCAAACCCACCAATCATGTTCCAATCAAGGTCCCCAAGAGAAACGTGGAAGGGACTGTGTCTCTTCCCATCCCCCACCCTGGAAATACCTGCCTCTGTTCAAGGCCAGCACTGGAGGACTTGGTCAGAACAAACAAAAGGGAGATACACACAACGCACACATACGGAGCTCTGGGCTCCAGTCATCACGCCTGGGGCATCTGTGGCTTTCTCAGGATGCCTGCGTGTTCAAGTAATTAGTCCAAGGCCAGCTGTCCCCTTCTCGCTCTTCACCTTTTATGCTTCCATTGCTTCTACTACCACTCTGTCCAAAGAGTATTTCATCTGACGGAATACCAGAAGAGTAGCTTTTTTGTTGTTGTTTATTCTTTGGAAGGAGGGAGTGGAAGAGAACTGGTGAGGTGGTGAAGAGGAAAGGACTCTTCTGAGTATGTCTCATGAGACACCTCAACGTTTCCAAACAAGCTTTTGCCACAACAGAGGAAAGATTTGCTTTAACCTTTATATTCTGAAGTCATAAACTCTAAACTTTTGTGTTGCTATTGAAAATGCAACCACCAATGGTGAACCTGCCTGTTCAGGAAAGCTTACTGCTTTACGGACACATTCAGCTGCTGTATTCTCAGCGATCCAGAAGTAATTCCGGGAAATTAAGGAGCCCTATTTCAATCTCAAGATGCTCCCTATAACGCACTCCTTTCTGAAATCTTTCTGCCAATTTGGGCTAGAGCAACCTAGAAGTACCATGGGAGGCAGGTCTCCACATCAGTGGGGTTTACCACAGTGTGGCTGAAGAAACCCAGCTGAGGCTTTTACCTGTTATGTGAAAGCAGGAGTGAGAACAGAACCAGCCCTTCCATTCTTATCTGTGAAATTACATTTGTAGCTTTGCCCCAACACCAGGCTCCCAAACAGTCCCAACCTGGAGCTGGGAATGGAACACTCCTCCCCAGGCCTGTGTTCAGCGAGCAAGGGCATGACAAAGCAAAAGGCTCGCGTGTGCATTGAGCAGCCCTGTCCTTTGACAGAGCAGCAAGCGCTTGGATGATACATTTACTGCAGCTTGCTCTGCATCGTGCTTGCCTGTGTATCATCTCCATAGCAGCAGTTCTGCTAATTGAGACCAGCTGCTTCAATTCCAAATTCTTCTCTCCAGAAATATCGATACTACGACGTTATGATTAGAAGGCACTTTACCAAATGCCTCTCAATTCTGCACAGCTCAGGCGAAGAGCAGCTGCAGAAAGAAGGGACAGTTCCCTGAACGTACAGAATAAAACACTGCAAAAACACTGCAGAAATGAAGGCTGTAAGAAGCAAGTCAAAACAGAATAATGATGGCAGAGAAAGCAGCCTGCTGTATATGCTTGTGCCTGTCATTTTAGATGTTGAAAGGACCGCGAGCAGACTTCTTCCTTATGCTCTAGGATAAATGGCCACAGCACTGCAGTGTTACAGCTTCATGCGGCAGGTGCGCATATTTGTCAGACCCAGTTTTTCTGTCCAAGGATGGATTAAAGTAAAATCTATCAATCTGGGCCTGGCTTGGAAGAGTAGCTGTGGCTTTGAATCATTTGGCTCCAGGGACTGTCCTGTGCAGCCCACTGGCAAAGAGAGTCACTGGAATCGATAAGCTAGTGGGAAGATTTGTGAGTAGGAATGCCACCACACCGCCATGACTTGGCTTCACTGTTGGCTATTTCCCTGTGGCTGCTGACTCCATGCAGCAAGCTGTCAGCTGGATGCTTGGCAATGGTCACACTGGGATTGCTGAAAGCTGCAAGAATTTTTCCCCTATGGCCAGACTGGATTAAGCTGGCTAACAGTACAGTCAATTCCAAATTCACTTAGAAGTCTCAGGCCCTGCCTGTGACCATCAGACACAGGG
>NW_009650072.1:325296-334774 GCF_000708025.1 Charadrius vociferus | reverse complement strand
CCTGAAAAGACATCTGGTTACTGAGTTCGTGCAAGAACTGGGCAAACCAGTTCAATCCCATCTGTTGTTCCAATCTCCTGAGTGCAGAGAACAGAATCCTTGAAAGACACAGTTTCACCAAGAATGGTCTGAAAATGAGAATCATGATACAACATGTGGTTTCCTCCTGAGAAAGATGTTCTGCAATCTTACAGAAAATAAGGCATGCGGCTGTGTAAACAAGGGCCTAACACACCGTTTCACTACTCAGATTTCATACTACAACCGAGGTAATGCAACACAACTAAAGCAGAGAGATCACTTTGCTATGCTAAGTGATTTGCCTCCTACTCTGAAAATCAATGAGGTAAATAAAATGTTTTATACAGATACCAGACAGTGTCTCTCGGCAAACAAAGTGCTCACGTTTTTTAAAAATATTCCTACTATGTTACTCTGGAAAATATTCAATGTGTTTAGAGTCTCATTCAGATTTTACCATTTACACACTTTTTTTCTTTTGTTGTATTCCATTCATCCACTGAATCTCCCTCTAAAGTTGTAGTTTTCTTACCTATTTCACTTTCTAACTTCAGGTCTATATTAGAAGACTGAATCCACAGTACTGCAGGAAAGGTAACACTTCAATGAAATTCCAGAAAGGTAAGCCTGAACACATTACAATTGAATATAAACTTTAAGAAGCCTTCCCTGAAAAAAATAAACTTATATTGTACGCATAACATTCACTGACTGCATATTCCTTTAATCTCCATTTTCCTTCTGCTCCTAGTAAGGTTGCTATACTTACTTGTGCTGGAAAACAGTTGACACAGAAGTACATATAAGAAACAGCAGTGTAAAGATATATGCTCCGTGTGCTTATAGGGAAGTTACCTCAATAAAGTGCTTTATGCTGCATGCAGACCTGTTAGTGTCATTTGCAGGTCACAGCTTGATGGAATTCTGATTGCAGTGCAGTTATATTCCCTCCCAACAAGCTGAATTTAGCCTTTCTAGTCACCAAATCACATGAATAAACTTTTATGCATACATTTATTTTATTTTTAGGTTTCCAAGATCAATCAATGACACTCATGTAAGGAGATGGATATCACAAGGCTAAGTAAAAATGAACTAAGCTCTTCTGAATGCTATAGTCGTTGGGACCATCGCGACAGACACTTTGATGGTTTCCAGTGGCACAGCTCTATGGAATGTTAACAGAATTACAACAGCTTTAAACAGTCATGGACCTTGGCGCATCAGATCATAACGAACCCAGGCAGCAGAGGAAGCAGTAGGAGTATTCAACCAACAGATTAACCAGCCTCTCTTAAATCTCTTCCTAGTGACATTTGTACCCCTGAGTCTGCAATGCACTGCAACTATTACGCACTGCTGCAGCGGTGGAAGGCAGATGCCCAACACAGATCTGCCCCAGCAGAGACGCAACAACTCTGCAGCTGACCGTTTATTTTGTTCACAAAGCACAGGCATACGCCATTTAATTTTAGCTGCCCTAGCCTCCCCCATAACTAAATTATTGTTATTATGCTCCACATAATCCTAGTACTGACAGGGATGTTTGTTATATATAATTAAGGATATTAATTTTGCATGGAACACAAGACACAGAGCCAAGAACACAGGTTTTTTTTAAATCTCCCATTAGAAAATTACCTTCATTAGCACCGACTCGCTGAGCTTCTCTCTGTTGACAATTTTTATCGCGACCTTCTGACATGTGACACAGTGAACCCCCAGCTTCACAAGCCCTGCAGGAGAAACAGAAGAAAACAGAAAGGAAGAATCGGTTAGAGATAGCCATTGTTGAGATTTTTGCTATTAGTACACAACGCAGCAGTTGGCAACTTATATGCAAACAAATTTCCACTAGTCCCTCCTCCAGCCAGATAAGGTCTTGTGAGTAACGAAGACCCTGCAGCCCACATTGTGACCATTTGGCAGTCAAGCTGCCAACATCCTTAATGCTGCTGCAGTTTCTGCTGTTGAAGCACTGTATTCCAGCTCTCACCTCTCAAAGTGCGTTCTACCAGTAAGAAGTAAACTTCTGCCAATTTAACAGCACTAAGAGAAAGGCTTTTGCTGACACTGACATCAACAAAAGCTCAGAAATCAACACAACTAGATGGTCAAATGTCTGCAGTGTAGACATGGCCTCTACGTTTTTCTAGTTCCTTCCAATGCTTTCATGATCATAATAAAAAGGTACTTAATTATGCTTTCCCTTACTGTTTTAATTTACCCTGCTGTATAAAGTTAACACTGTGATGAATGCCACTGTGGTATGGAGGAACACCAACATATGCTGATACAATTCTAAATTCTTCTTATTTGTTATTATTTACTATATCTTTGTTCTCAAATAACTCAGAGTGCTGCTACATGGCAAAAAGGATCCTGACAAGATCAGGAAGTCTGAGCTATCACCAAAATATGGAGCAAACCTCCAAGAATTAAAAGAAAGAGGTAAGTAGCGTACATGAAGCATTATCTTCTGCAAAATTTTGACCTAATTCTGCTGACTTGCATGAAAGTACATTGAGATATCTATCACAAGTGTGTTTAAGATAGTCCCCCTGAGCTCTCAACTCCATCACCATCAAGAAAATTTGTACCCAGAAAAATTGTACTTTGTAGGTCTATTCAAGTGAGAGCTTATTTGCTTCAGCTTTTACTCTTGTCAAACGTGCACATGGAGCACAACACCTGATAGGCTGGATCCCATTCCACTCCACACACAATATGCCAAATTGCCATTTAGTTTAATCCAGTTATAACTGAAGTAAGAAAAAATGGCACCTCCCTGGTGTCACTGAGACCCGCTGGACTTCACAGAGCATTTATGAGCAATGACATCGCACAGTAAGAAGAAGTCTAGCTCAGCTCACAGCTCCTAGGTTGGGTTGCAGTTAAGATCCCGACCCCATCCCCTGACGCAAACCACAAAGCGAAACACATTGCTTTATCTACAAATTGAACACAACAGATCTGCAGTCCAGCGTAACAATGAACATAGGGCTTCACATTTCTTATCCAGGAATGAATATACAGACTATTGCCTTACACAAACTGTCCCCAGTGATGTGAACTGGCATTCATCAGGGACTCCAGCAATCTCCTGCAGATACCTGTCTATCTTTTTGCTACACAGTTAATCATAAATTTGGAACCATTAATCACTGGTTATTATGCTAAGAAATAAACTCCCGACTCGCTTCCAGTCACATCTCTTTTATGGCGTGCTCAAGTGTTCTGGATATTTCTAGTCACATAATTTCTCAGTCTCATCTGGTTAAATGCTGACATCCTTACTTTCAGCCATGACATAAACAAGTCACAAAAATTAAGAATGCTGTGCACTGACAAATCCATTTGAAACTGTGCATAGCAATAGCCTGTCCTCTGCCTGAAGCGGCCGAGAAGCGCAGCTGGGGGAAGATGCTGTGATGTCCGGCCAATCCTCACTCTTATGTCTCAATTTTGTCTATTCAATAAATTTATAATATTACCCATAGCACTACTGGCTCTCTGTTCACCATTCATAGCAGCTGCAGCCTTACTTATGCTTCTTCTCTGTGGCTTTGTTCTGCGTTTGGTAAGTGGCTACTTGGCACCACTTTGTTGAAAGTGTGCACAGTTTCAGTCTGTGCCAATTGCTTCCTTCCTCCGTCCAGAACAAATCGCAGCTCTACATCAGTCTTACAGCACTACCACATCACTCTTTACATCGCTCTTAGTTACACTTTCAAATCTCATCCAAACCTCTAGCTCAGTCCTTTATACCTAGACTCCCAGGATCTGTGGCACAGTGCTGTACTGTAACGTGCTGGAGAGCAATTATTTTAAGAGGTCAATAAAGGTGACAAACAACTGCTCTCTGTAACTGGTCCTTCACCCTGAAGAAAATATAAAGGCTTATGGTATCTCACACTTCAGGGTTTGATTTCAAATTCTGTTGCTCCCAAATCAAGACATCTGTCCAACTGAACTTGGCTGATCTGTAAACCATTTTTCCTTTGTCCTCCCTGAAGCACCCTGTCACTGAGTCATAGAAGGGTTTTAACCATGAGCTTCTGGGACACCACCATGCTGTACAGGTAATCTTCAGAGCATCCTCTGTCCTTCTGGCTACTAACTTCCCAGAGAAACTCAAAAACTAAGATTCAATCATTCTGTTTACTCTGATAAAAAAGTTAATCAGCTGTTAGAAGACACATCACACCTTGCAAAAATCACATTGATACTGAACTATGCTGATTTTATATTGAATTAATTTCATTGACCTCAAGAAGTCCTTCTTGATTCACACCATGGTACCACAGGACAGAATGCGAGAACACATGAGATTTAACGCATTCTTCCTCTTCTCCTGATTTGCACTTTAAAAATCAAGGAAAAAAAATGCACTGTCATCGCTGTCTGTTTTGTGGAGACAGAACTTTAAGACAACCCCCTGAACAGCCCAAGACAGCAATTTACAATGTACTAAATTCATTGAATGTAATTTTAGGATAAAAATAAAACATGTCGCTCTGCCTTACCTCCTTCCCCCTCCCCTAGCCACTTCCTTTTGACATTTGCATACCAGCCTAACCAAAAAAACCCACCCTCTTAGTAAGTCCATCTATATGATAAGGCCCTCCTGTTACTACTAGGAAATCCTAACTGAGCTTGGGCAGGAAGGGCTTGTACTCAGGGCTTCTGTTTCTGTCCTATAATTCCAGTCTAGTGTGTAACTACTCAGAGATGACTTAACGTGGGGATTTGAACTCCTGTGGGCTTCTGATGCTTAGGAAGCCCTTTTCCTGACACAGAGAACATAAACCATTCCAGATGTATTATATATCTGCATAATGACAGACCCTTAGAGAAAATAAGAAGCAACTATGTGAGTAAACTGCTAAGCTGTTACTGAAATGGAAGTGGCAGAAACGCCTGCTTAGAAACAAGCGTCCAAGGTGTATTTACAGGGTTGTGGAAGTGGCTGTGGCCCTTCCAGTTGTTGCTCTCTGGTATAAGCAGCTGTTAAGGAGCACCTCGAATCTATAGCAAACCTCCAATACAACTGTGTCAACAACTTAGGTACTAACTTGTAAAGCTTACCTATACATTCAGGCCAGCACAGGTACGGGTGTGGTCCCCAAAGGAAAGCAAACAAGGCTGCCTCTAAGAGGATATTTTGCACTGGCTTGGCTTAAAGCAAGTCTTCTAGGCAAGAAATAGAGCTTGAACTTGTCAGCTTCGTGAGTAATTAACCCCGCAAATGCAGGCAAGTGATCTTCATGGCTGTTAAAGTTAACTGTGGTCTATCCTGGCAGAAAATCTAAGATGCTGTGGGAATCAAGCACTTGAAGTTCCCCCCAGTCACCCACATAGCTGTCACACCCACTCAGTCCTCCGGGCACGCTTCAGATTTCCATCCATTGGTGGTTCCTGGGGGGTCTTGGGCACTGACATGCTGGGGCTTTCAAATAGGCTGTTACATCCTACGAGCTGCAAACATTGGGCTGCTTTTGATCTTAGCCACTGAACAGCACCAGAACCAGCCCTATAATTTCAGGTTGGGGAGTAAAGAAGAAAACATGAACATGCTGAAAAGCAAGGGGAGGTGTAAGCTAACATTGTCTTTTCATTTATAATTAAACGCCATGAATTGAAAATCAATGAGCATGAGGAACCCCAGATGACACAAGAGAAAGATGCCATTCAAGGAAGAAGAGCAAAGGGAAGCATACAGGCCTGACACAGCCCAATGCAGCACTGACCTGCTAACAACCATGCCTGTGCATTTTGCTGCTAGTAAACTCCCACTCTGCGGATGCTTAAAGATACACAGATCTTTTCTGAAATGGGCAGGAGCTTATGTGATGAGCGAAGGACAGATTTCAATCAGCTGGACAGGTGAACAGCCCATCCTGAAGCAGTACAGAGAGGAATCCTTTATTTTACCCAAGAAGAATGTACTGTGGGGATGGAGAAACAACAGCTTCCCTCCAGCTGAGACAATATATTCACAGTGAATCCCTGATCGCAGAAAGTCATCTCTGTGCCCTACACTGTAACTGGCAATCACTTGCATGACTTTTCAGCCAAGGACCGGATTTAAGAAAAGGCTGATTTACTTTTGCCTTGCATTTTGTGTAGTAATTTTATCTAATGCAGACTGAATAAAACACTAAGAATTTGGAGCTGGTGCTATTTCACATCTGCTTTACAGTTGCATAAATAGCAGCATGAGGGAACACAAATGTGGATAGTAACACCTCACTAATGATCCCATTACTACAACTCTTCATTAGAGAAAGAAATGTTCTGGGAACAAGAGAGAACTGTTTTTCAGTCCTATCCAAACTTGGAGTCTGCCAAAGACACCACTCTGAAATAAATTTATCATTTCGAGAGAGACTAGTAAATAATGAAACAACATTGTTGTTTAAATATAGCACTTATGATATACTTGCTGTTAATGAATAACGTTCCCACAGTCTTTCAGAAACACTAAACTTAAGTAACTCATTATCCTGAATTTTAACCATAAGGCCAATAACTACTTCAAGAAGTGGCATGAAAAATTAGGTACATTTGCTACATTTAATACATATAATTTTTCCATCCATGTAGGTCTTTTATTTTCTTTCGAAATAAAATCAACGAATGCCTTATTTGTAAGTATTGATAAATTTCTGTAGTAGGGAAACAAGCCACTGATTTCAGAAGATCAGCTGCATGTCTCATGTTGCTTGCTCTTCATTTCAATTCAGAGCGCACTGTCAAAAAACTTCTTAAAAAAATCTGAGTGGAAAGGCCTGGTCTGGCCACTAGTATCTCTTTTGGCTGGATGAGCAATTAAAAGAATGTCTAGAGAGAAATATCCCTCCTCTTTTAACTTCAGTTAGCTAATTGCCAATTAATTCAAGTCAATGAATACTCTGCAAATGTTAATCCAGGCACTGCAGGACAAAAACATTTGTGGTTTACTTCAGGGCTCAGACTAGTACTGGTTACAAACTACCTGGATTAAAAGAGGAACAAAAATCTTAGGCTGAACAAACCCAAGTAAACTGATTTTTAAAAAACTCAGTGTGTGTATACCGGTGCTGCATATGAGCTTTGCATATATGATCTTTATATACAAGTAATGTAATTTATCTCCACAAATTGGAGGCTGCTGTTGTAAATCTTAGGAGTATTTATGGGTGCTCATTCCTGAAAATGCACTAGCATTTGCAAGACCTGCAAACCTTCAAGGATGCCAGTTTAGAAAATCAACCCTTAAAGCAAACAAAAGCATTAATACAAATCAAGTGGAGCATAGGACAATGCTTGAAGTGTAATATTCTTGCTCTTTATTCTCAGTTATCATCACAAACACTGTAGTTTCAATTAGGGTTAAATCAGTTCAGTTACAGCGTCTAACTCTGCTGACTGCAGTGAAGTTGCTTTAGATCTACAACAGTGGAAAATGGATTAAAATTTGGCCCACAGCAACACGATTTCTATAGCCGTAAAATAAGGATAGTAACACTTACTTGCCTTGCAAGGGCTGTAGAAGGATTAACTCATTAATCCTTGCAATGAATATTGGAAAGGGATCTAAACCCTTACATATTACAACCAGGAAAACTGCATCTTAAAAACAAACTGGAAAGAAAGGTCTAGATCATTTCTTACTAATAGCTTCCACTTCATTTCCCAATTCTTCTAGTGCATAGATATCTGGTCTCCTACAATATGCATCTTAGGCTCTTCTAAGTTGCACTGGAAAGAACTTTGTTACTGAGCATCCTACTTATGGAAACCAATAATTGCCCTTAATTACTCAGTCTTCTCATTGAACAGATGTTTATTTTTCTATAGCAATTGTTATCTCTAATTATTGTCTTTAAAATAAACAGAGCCTTATATCAAATGACAGGCAAATTATACGGTATCAATTTATAATTGCATATGGGGAAAGGAGGTATAGGGTTGTCTAGAAATCTAAAAGAATGAGGATGGAGCTGCCCACGTTGGTAATGAAATAATTTGACCATAGGCTCTTCTACAGACAGATTCTAGTGTTACAAGGCTGTTCTGAGGGCTTATGCAATAACTGTTTCTAAATTGAATAAACTGTAATTACAGTAGGTCTAAAGCCAGAGTTCAAATGCTCAGTAGGAGCATGGAAGGAGATGTTCATCAGCATTGGGGATTCACGTGCCTCAGCTCAGAGCACAGGGAAGCTGCACACTAAATTGCTATAGCCTACATTTATTCTCCTGAGCTACGAGTGCTGTCAAATGTACACTGGCTCGGCCAGCTGAAGGGACACACTCCTAAGCTCAAAGATTGGCGAGAACAATGCATCAGCTCAGATGTGACTGGATCCACATGCCTGATATTAGAGAACAAGAGACACAGGCACGTATATATATACACAGCAGCTCACTAGGAGTAGGTTTTACACAGTATGCCTCAGAGATTATGGTAGGATCATCCTCCAAGCTCAGCAGGATCAAAACACACAGAACCAACATCACCTCTATTGATTTTTATCTTGGTCTCTTTCTTACAATATTTCATAAATCAATACTTCTCAGAAACACTTTGCGCCCCCTGAATATAGCAAAGAACGTGACTGTTGAGTCCTTTTGATATGCTCTCCTTCCCATTATACCATAGACGCTCACGTGTCTAAAGAGCTCCCGCCCCCCACTCGAGGGAACCAGGACACAAACCTTGATGGGCACACTGGACGCTGCTTTTGTAAAATGCCAGTATTTCATCAGCCAAACTCTAACAAACTCTTGAAGTCCTCTGGGATCTATCAGCAGCTTGTGATGTCTAGTGGGCTGAGCTCCTATTTCAGATCAAGTCTTCGTTCCCATATAAAAACACTTAAGAGGCTAAGCTTTGCTGCCACAGGAGAAATGCAGGTTTCAGCCTCCAACATGCATGCCTAAAAGCCTTTGTGCAGCACCCTTTTTGGGAAAGAGAAGAGTGGTTTCATTGTTTTCAAATGAAAAAGATACATTAAAATATAAAGATCTTTCCATTGATGCACCAGAAAAAAATTTCCCTTTTTAACATCTCTGGATGGGTATTGGGAAAACTCTGCTTTTGCCCTCAACTCTCTTAGTCAAAAGCTTTTCTTTCCACTTTCCAAGAGCTGTACATCTCCTTGAAAAACTGTTTCTGAGGAACGATGAGATCCATGTCCCCCTTCAGACTTCATTAATCCTTTGTCAGGAGATGACCAAAGATGGCCATTTTCAGGTATAGCAGGAAGCCAGCAAAGCTCTGTCTATCCTGCCTAAGATATCTTTTAGAAAACCTGTCACTATAATTAGGTAGCATCTGGGTAATGAGTCACAATGTCCCCGCTTGGTCCAGTGATCTATTGAGAAGGTCTAATGGACTAACAAGGAGGGAACTACACGCAGCAAAGAAAGAGGAGGTGAGGAAGGAGGGGAAACAGCAGATAAACCGCTCT
>NW_009650072.1:317670-325247 GCF_000708025.1 Charadrius vociferus | reverse complement strand
GCTCTTCACGTGTGCTTTTAGCTGATGTTAATCCCATTTTCTACACTCATTTCTTACATGTCCCCTTCTTCACCACACCTTTCCCCCCTCCCTCTCTCAGGAAGTCCTCACACCCTTTTGACCCTCCCATCAACCGAGATTGTTTCAGCTAGGTTATATGTATATTAAGAACTTGATTAAAAAGGAGGGTTACCATGGAAAACCTTTATACAGAAGACAAAGGTCATGCTCTTCACAAGATTAGGCTCACCACAGAACACTTCATCTACCCGGCTCTCTGCTGTTACAGCTTACTGTGCCCTCTGACATCTCTTAATCACCCACTGACAGATTCCTAACAGGATTTTCACTGACTGCTGATATGCTGCACTGCAGGCTCAAGAAGTGATGTGGATTAACCATACTTGCACCCATGCTATGAACAAGGTGCCAAAAACAGCAAGTCACAAGCACGTGCAGCACATCCCAATTCCCATGAACTCCAGAAGGGCTTGTTAATGGCACTGGGATATGGCCCATACACAGCCAGGGGAGAAATACATTGGATAGCCACTGCATACATTGGTCTACAGCTACAGATTTCTTTCCAAGGACAAATTGTTCTGTACACAGCAGAACTAATAGGGGCTGACCTTTTGCAGATTTCATTTAGGGTTAGGAACCCCTAAATTTCATTTCATTGTCCACCACAAACTCCTGGATCCTCCTCATGTTCCCTAATGAGATCTTAAGTCCCATCCCAACAGGTCCTCACCACATCTCTGGACCTCTACCCCCATTGTCTGTAGCAACTTATGTCTCCTGCAGTAACACTCTCCACAGTTTTACCCATTTGTCCTGCAGTTCACCTATGACTTGCAGAGTTTTCTTCCATACAGCTTACTCCCTCCTTTCTCTTGTGTACAAGACAACAGATGCTGTGGCTAGTCCAGACCTGTTAGCACATAGTCTTGTTGCTCAACCAGCATCCACCAAGCAGAACCCATAACATCTCAGTTGTCCCCGTATTCCTTCTCAGATTTGGTTCTTCCTCCTGTACTCAGTCAACAGCATACAACAAAGTTCGAAAGAACTTCATTATCTGTGACAGATTTTTGAGACTGTGAGACTTTTATGTTAATGTCATTCCATGGAGTTACTCCCACCATACATTTTCATGTTACCAAATAAAAGAGGAGAATCAGGCAGGCATTCAGGTAAGAGCACAGCAGGGACACCTCATCTTCCCTGCTCTGTATTTAGCTGCCATGGTATGGCCCTAGCCCTTTTCAAAATGATACCGAGACCTCCCAAGAGGGCAGTGGACTTTGGAATTTAAATCCTGTTGAGTTAATGTGTAAGTTCAAACCTCTTCGAATTGCTAATGCAGTTCCTCTTACTATAGTTTCAGACTTCTTAAGCTCCTCTTTGGATGCATGATATCTTGATTATTTATTTTAAAAAAAAAATAATTAATGTGACTTCCTAGTGAAAGAAGGTTAATACAGACACCTCGCACGTCTAGCTGTCCATGCACCTTCCATGTCCAACAACTCTGGATGTCACTGGCAAACACCAACTAAATTCAACAATGAGCCCTCAGTAACAGGTTCAACAAAAGTGAGCAGCTGGCTACAGAGACACCTTGTAAGTTGCCCCAGTACACAAAAGGTAAGGATATGGATTAGGCTTCGGTCATTCAGTCTGGCTAAGAGAAGAAGCCTTCCTGGTCAGTCAGCATGAGAATGAACTCCTGAGCAGAGTCCAATTGTAGGTGGCAGGTTAGCCAAGGGGACAAGAGAGGGGGATGGAGAGGGGGTGGCCCTGAGGCTACTGGAGGGGCAAGAGGTCGAAGAAAGGTCTGGAGACTCGTCACAGCAGACTTACAGGCCTGCAGAACACAGCTCCATAGGATGAAATGGAAAGAAATGGACATAAATAATTTTAATAAGATTCTGATATTTTCACATTACTCCTACACCCTGACACGTGGGCCTATGTAGTCCCCATTTGAGCAAATGTTTTAAGTGCCTCCTGTCCTCCACAGCGGATTGTGTGCATCACAAAACTAGGAAGCCAAGGAGCTCATGACACAATTGTACCAGACTGCTTCTTCCATTTTGCAATATGTTCCTCTGTGTTCCTTCCTATGTGTAGGAAATACCACATTCTCTTAATTATACTGAATAGGAGAAACTCCCAGCCTTTGGCTTAGGACAATGGGAAGAAAGACCATTTGAAAACTGATTTCTGGCCTGAAAAAAGGAAAGACACGGCAAAAGAATTGAAGGTCAAAAAAATTAAGACTATTATAATTTTAATGAACAGAAACAGGCATATAAAAAAAAAACAATTTTCAAAAGTATTTCCTTTAATGTGAGAATAATGGCTCAGGTCACAGCATGGAGCTGAAAGCATTTATCGACTTCTACACCAAGAACAGGAGCTGCCTGCTCATGTAGTACAAACTTCACTGCAGCTGGTTCACCGTGTTCCTTACAGACAGAGAAAAGCAGGGGGTAATATTGGATACATGGTTATAAAAAAGGCAGAAGCGCCTCATTAATTTAAGGTAAGGTTTATGAGAAACAATGTAATACCTAGAGAGCATGGTCAGCTGTGTCTCCACAAAAAAAAAAAAAAAAAAAGAGAGAAAGAAAATGAAGTGAATTTAATTCCCTCTCAAAAGAAAGGTAGTTGGATAAATACAAACATGCACACCGCAACCCACCTTCTGATACCCAGCTTCATCACTTGGAAATTCATACCAGAGCAGCTGAGGCTAAGTACGCCCCGAAATTGAGTTCAATTTCAAACTCAGGCAGGAACTGGTGATTATAAAAGGACAGCAGCATGAAAAATGTGCTGTACAAACACATCTTTGTGTTACACTTCTGTTCCAGGTTACCTGTGCAATAAGCCCTGCATGGGTTGCTGGAAGACCCCACAGTGAATTTTTCTCTTCTGGAAGAATTCACTGGGGAGGATGATGAACAAACCCATGGGGCTGATCTGGAGCCCACTGAGGTCAATGCAAAGGCTTATCTGTTTCAGGAATTTGCAGATCAGTTTCTTCATCAGCAGCTCACAGCTGCCTCCAATGGGTGTTGCTGTAGAGAGTGAGATGGAAGGGCTGAAAGATCTCTGGCTGTAGAAGACCTTATAGCTATGCTAGAACCAGCTGTTCTCAACAGTTACCCAAGTACACAACTCCCTGTATGTGTTGACTACCACTAAAGCAAAACAAAGCTGCAGGCACTGTCATTCTTGAATCTACAGCACCTTTCATTGCACCACTCCCCCACACAGGAAAGGGTTCTATCTTTACTCAGACTGGTAATTTCTTAGTATCAACATGAAATCTTTAAATTAGGCTCCCCACAAACACTAGTTCAAGGCCAGACCCACAATAAAGAAGGGTTTAAGAGTGAATGAGTTTTCTAGATGTCAACAGAGAATCTCATCCCCAGGGTTTTTCCTCCAATTGCTTTCTATTCTACTAATAATTGTATTTCTTGGCCTCACACAGTTAGCATGAGGTGTCAGAAGACTGAGAAAGGTTCAGTCAAAAAAAATCACCCTAAGAAGGAGGACAAGTTTTAAGCCTGGACAAGCGCATGGAAATAAGCAAAAGACCAATATGCATCTTCTCCCTAAAAGCTACAAAGTCTGGGCAAAAGTTAAAAACACCATCCCTCAAGATAAACACTCCCACACGAGGACTCGGTTTTCCCTGCACGTACACTAGTGTAATCCCATTGGCTTCCTTGGAATTGTTCCCAATTCCCACCGACCAAGAAGAGCCACAGCCCTCCCAGCCTCTCCAAGGAGGTGACACAACACAGCGCTGTCTACAAACAATGGCCACAGAGGAGCTCAGTGTTGACTCTGAGCCTCTCATGCTCAGAAGAGGAGGCAGCTCAGAAATAATTGAGATTGCTGTGCCCGTTCCGTGTTCCGACATACACAGGGGATAAACATGCTAAGATAATACAGTACTACCCAGCAATAATGGCATTAGACAAATCATGTATCACTTTCTGCAAAGCCACTGGCCTTAAGGGATACTGCCTGTAAAGAGCACAAGAAAATACTGTCTTGTCCTTATGAACATTACACACACACTTATGTTCTTTGGCTTTGTATTATGAGCTCCTAAGCGACTAGAAACTGCCGTGATAGTCTTTACTCATACTGCAGGGTCAGGCCACTCGCACATTAAGGCTATGGCAAAGCTGCATAGGATGGGGTATGTAAGAGTCTCTCCTGAACACAAGAGTCATCAGCAGCTAAATAGCATTTATCTGGCAGGACAGGCGTCCCACGGAAACACTATTTGTCTGTGACCCTCTGTCCTTAAGATACTAAAGGTTAGAGGCTGCAGTCCAAATCTTATTAGGGGAATAATTTAAAAAACTCTCAGCAAGGATGGAAAAAGACTTTAAAAAGAGAATCGGGAACTCTAGCAAAGGACAAATATAGAAAAGCCTCAGTCTTCAGAGATGGAAAGTCCAATTCTGGTAATTCAATCTGCAAACCAAGAAGCATGGTTTGTTCATTTGGACAAACAAAACCAGTATGGGAAACACTGTGAGCTGGAGTGACCTATGTAATGTCACAAAATGATGCAACAGGACTGCCATAAGCACAGGATCTGCTTCCTGAGATCCAGCCCCGGTCAATGAGGCCTCCTGCGCAAGCAGACTGGCTAAGTACAGTAGAAACAGGCATGCCTGAAAGTACGTGTGTCCTGTGAGCCTTACCACCAGTAGATTGTGTAGCAGATTCAGCCCCACAGATTTCAGCTGCAGAAGGACCTGCCCTAAGTTTCCTGAGGGACCATTTTTGCTTGCAAATACGACTTTAAAAGTCCTTAACACTAGATCTCCTCCCTTCCCTTTCACTGGGATAGAAGCCCCAGCAAGCTCCAGGAGATAGACAGAGGAACACAGAAAGAGAAGCTTACATACTTCTCAGATGAGGTTTGTCTAAACAGAGGCTTTTATTCATAGTTGCAGTTGAGAAAGAGCAAAGGGGCTCCCCTCTGGTTAGACTCAATGGAATTAAGGCAAATCTGTGGCCCTGTGTGACTACAAGTTGTCAAATATGAAGGAGAATCCCACTGCCCACAGCAACAACTGTAAATCCCACTAACCACAACATGAAGAAGCCTAAAATGAAGGTTCTTTTGAAAACCTTTGTCTCTCTTCTCTGCAGTATACTCTGCTTAAAATCTACCTCTGCAGCTGTATGTGACTCTTGCTGTGTACTGTACCTAATGCTGTACTGGGCAGAGAAGGTGCCTTCTGAAAGCACAAAGGCAATCAGGTGAGTGAATACTAGAGCAGGAACATCCAGGCTGCACTTGGTGGCAGTGCACAGGAAACAGAATAAAGAAAATCATGGTAGCAGATGGCCAGTTATTTAGCAACAGGGTTAAAGAAACAAATCAAGTCTTCCCTAAACACACAGAATTCACAGAATTCACAGAATTCACAGAATTGTTAGGGTTGGAAGGGACCTCTGGAGATCATCTAGTCCAACCCTCCTGCCAGAGCAGGGTCACCTACAGCACGTTACACAGGACAGCGTCCAGGCGGGTTTTGAATGTCTCCAGAGTGGGAGACTCCACCACCTCTCTGGGCAGCCTGTTCCAGTGCTCCACTACCCTCAAAGTAAAGAAGTTCCTTCTCATGTTAAGATGGAACTTCCTATGTTCAAGTTTATGCCCACACGCTGCCTGACTTGTGCTAGTGGTCCAGAATCCACTGGGAGGAGAAAAGAAAAAAAGAATGTGGAATCTGCTGATGGCTACAGAGTCACAGAATCACGCAGGCTGGGGGGGACCTCTCAAGATCATCTAGTCCAAGCCCCTGCTCAACCAGGGCCAGCTAAAGCAGGCTGCCCAAAACCGTGTCCAGTTGGGTTTTGATACCTCCACAGATGGAGACTCCGTAACCTCTCTGGCTACCTGTTCCATTGTTTGACCACCCTCACAGTAAAAAAGTGTTTTCTTGTATTCAGATTGAATTGTTTTAATTTGTGCCCATTGCCTCTTGTCCTGTCAGTGGGCACTCCTGAGAAGAGACAGCTCCCTCTTCATTTCCTCCCATCATGTATTTATACACATGGATGAGAAACCCTTGAACTTTTTCACCAGGCTGAACAGTCCCAGCTCTCCTCTTACAAGAGATGCTTGAGACCCTTGGCCCTATCCTGGACTCACTGCAGGAAGTCCCAGTGTTTCCTGTACTGGGGAGCCCAGAACTGGATGCAGTTCTCCAGTTGTGGCCTCATCAGTGCTGAACAGAAGGGAAGGATCACTTCCCTCAATCTAATCGATCCTACAGCCCAGCATACTCTTGGCCGCCTCCACTACCAGGGTGCACAGCTGGCTTATGGCCAGCTTGTTGTCCACCAGGACGCCAAAGTCCTTCTCTGCATATCTGCCTTCCAGCTGGCTGGTCCCCTGCTCGTACTGGTGCCTGGAGTTACTCCTCCCCAAGTGCAGAATCTTGCATGTACCCTTGCTGAACTCTGTGACATTCCTGCCTGCCCAGTCCTCCAGTGTGTCAAAGTACCTCTGGATGGCAGCACAACCACCTGGTGTATCAGCCATTCCTCCAGGTTTTGGTCTCAAAAATACGATGTATTGTATTTGGTTCCTTCAGTGATTTCCTTCCATTCAGTCTCTATAGGTATTAATGAGCAAAGAACACTTTCAGACCATTTTAAGGATGCTTAATGGAATCACAGAATCATGGAATTTTCAGAGTTGGAAGGGACCTCTAGAGATCATCTAGTCCAACTCCCCTGCTAAAGCAGGATTGCCCAGAGCACATTACTCAGGACTGCATCCAGGCGGGTACTGAAAATCTCCAGAGAAGGGGACTCCACACCCTCCCTGGGCAGCCTGTGCCAGTGCTCTGCCACCCGAACCATAAAGAAGTTTTTCCGTGTGTTGGAACGGAACTTCCTATATTCCAACTTGTCCCCATTGCCCCTCATCCTGTCACTGGGAACCACTGAAAAGAGACTGGCTCCATCCTCCTTCAACCCACCCTTTAGATACTTGTACGCAATAATAAGGTCTCCCCACACCCTTCTCTTCTCCAGGAACAACAGTGTTTCTTTGCAGCAGTTTTGAAGGATGTTATCTAAATTATTCTAAGTAATTCTTCATGTTTTCTACATGTTTTATCCTAAAAGAAAACCTTTCCCCTAAAGTTTTCTAGCTAGTACTAAATCAGAAGCTGTACAACAAAGAGGGAGTGAGAAAGAAAGATGTGAATGAGCTGTTTGTTTCTCTTCAGCTATGCCACAGTCCATTCACAGGAGTCCTCCTATAAGCAGAGCCCGTACTAGGGGAAGGATAACTTCATGTGTTTCTCCTCTGACTACAGGCAATGTCATGAATGGGGCCACTGCTGTGGTAAATTCATGCTTTTATTAGTTGGACATGTGAAACACGACTTCTCCTTCCTCACCCCAACCTTCCTCCTGATTCTTTCAGCTTAGATGCCCTCACAAGACACCCAGCCATACAAATTGCTCTCTACTTCTTCCCACACAGCAGGAAAGAGCCACTGCTGGACTGA
>NW_009650072.1:270837-317633 GCF_000708025.1 Charadrius vociferus | reverse complement strand
AGTGAAGTTTATCTGCCAACCTTACCCCTACCTCAAACACTCCCAATCAACGCATTTTTTTGGAATTGCTGAAGGGAAGAAGAGTAACACTACATGTAAATTGAAGCTGGGACTTCCTCTTCCAGAGACCTGGCTCTAAGGTCTGGTTGGTCTCATTCTAGTTCCAAGTGGGGATCCCCACTTGCTGCAGATCCCAGCGCAACACATGCTGTTTTCCAGAGCCCAGAAATGCCAGGTGAACAGTGAGGCGCACTGGGAAGTCA
Organism: Charadrius vociferus; assembly: GCF_000708025.1. NCBI lineage: Eukaryota > Metazoa > Chordata > Aves > Charadriiformes > Charadriidae > Charadrius > Charadrius vociferus. Next base: position 317,370 of record NW_009650072.1, on the reverse strand, counting down.
GCAGAGAGCTCTGCATGGTGTCAGCCTAGATTTACCTCACATGGGTCATAACTGTTCAAACCAAACTGGTTTAAAATATTTTTTCCTTTATGTTTATTTTTAAATGGAATCAACACACCTGGATAATAAATAATGATTTTAATTTTTTTTAATCAATTTAATTTCACTTCAATTTCCAAACCAAACAGAAGTTGATGCAAATTACCTATAAAGAATGTATGTGCATCTACAGTGAGTAGAAAATGCCAGCTATCAATCTATAATTTAGCAAAAAATTTTAAAGAATGGATACAAGTAAATGCACATTAACTACATTATGACTTCAATGAATGGGCAGTAGTAAAGAACATCTTCCTAACCGCAGAAAAAAAATACTAAATTTTGTGTAAAAAGAATTATTTTGCAAATCAACATACCTGGATGGCCACCAACCTGAAAATCAACCTTTCTTTAGGAAAATAGATAAAATGTACAAATGACAAGTATGGAATCAATAAATGAAATCAAGGTTTTGTCCTTGCTGATTTAAACTGTAACAAAAAGCCACAATCTAAATTGCCTTGATTTAAATACACATAACATAAGTTCATCAACTCTACTTTTCAGATAAATAATTCTCTTCACAGCTAGGAGATCAGCCACATGTCAGAACCCAACAAAAGTGCAAGCAAGAGTGCATTGCTGTAGCCAAACCCTACCTCCTCGGCAGCATCCTTGCCACTTCTGCACTTAACTTACTGGCATCTTATAGCAGCTTTCCAGTATCTGAAGGGTGCCTACAAGAAAGCTGGAGAGGGACTTTTTACAAAGGCATGTAGTGATAGGATGAGAAGTAACGGCTTCAAACTGGAAAAGGGGAGATTTAGGCTAGCTATTAGGAAGAAATTTTTCACTATGCGGGTGGTGAGACACTGGAACAGGCTGCCCAGGGAAGCTGCGGATGCCCCATCCCTGGAAGTGTTCAAGGCCAGGCTGAATGGGGCTTTGAGCAACCTGGTCTAGTAGGGGGTGTCCCTGCCAAGGGCGGGGGGGCGGGGACTAGACAGTCTTTAAGGTCCCTTCCAACCTAAACTATTCTATGATTCTATGAGCTACAGCCTGTGGTTCAAGGTTCGCATTTCCTAATCTCCTGTCGGATGTGGGAACTCAGCTGTTCAAGATGAAGAAACAGAGGTGCTATGGGAAGTATGTCAGCACTTGAGGTGGATTCCAGCTTTAAGCAGAGCCTAATCTTTAAGACAAAGTCAGAGAACTGTCTACAAAGTGATGGAGCTACTGAGGTCACCTAGCTAGAAGGTGACCAAGAAGCAAAGAGATATTAATATTTACAAATATATAGGAATTTGCACTCTCTCTCCTGCCCCCATATAAGCAGACACAGCATGAGATAGTATCCAGGCTGCTATTGGGAAAGCTCAACTTTATGACACATTTAACACAGTAAGAATAGGACACTGCAGAAAATAATCATTTTCTCCAGTCATTTTCAAGCCTTATGAACATATTTCAGGACTACTGAGAAAACTATTTAAAAAGAGAAAATACATAACTGAGCACAGAACTAATTATGTGAAGGAGACCTATAGAATTATTATTGCTGTTTATATTGGAAGACTCAACCCAAGACTAGGACTCTACTGTGATAAACATGATGCATACACAAAAGAGGTGCTAGGCCCTGCCTTGGGGTAGATGGTTATGATCCAAACAGACAAGGCATTCAAAAGTACACCTAATTATGTGCTATTTCTCTGTTTGAAGATAAAGACTTCAGGCATGAAGAAATTGGGTAACTTGCTAAAGGTCACACGGAAACCCTGTGGCAGAGCTGGAAACCAAGTACATGCCACAATCACATTTTAAGTTGGTGGGAGTAGGTAAAAGCTAGAAAAATATTATTAATGTATTTTCAACCACAAACTATATGCTAGAGCAGAAATAATTGGCCAGTAGACCATCATTTTTATTAAATTCCAGATAAACCTCACACTCACCCCCTGCTATAGCAGTGTAAAAGGAGAATAATTTCCTTTGTGCCACTAGACCTGTTCCTGACTTCCAGCAGAGAATCTGAGCACAAGAGTGGGGTGCTTCCTATGATATACGTGAATGTATAAAGTTGGTGAGAGAGCTTTCGAATTTATGATCCATTTAATGAAAACAACAACACTGTATTTTAGATAGGAGAAAGGATGCTGATTTCTGGAAGCAACGTCAGAAGAACAGAAAAAAAAAACATGAAGGAAAATGTTTCTCCTCTTGCCTATCAGTTTACTCACTCTGCTCTAGGAAAAGGATGGGTCTGTAGCAAAATGACAGGCAGCATCGTTAGACCAAGCTGTTCAAATTGAAAGGGTTAACCTGGCTGAAAGATTGTGTTAGGAAGGGATATGATAATCATCCGGTGTCCGTATCATGATCCTACCGGCAGCAGTAGAATGGCTGCCACAGCTCGGCTTCTGCTTGTTTAGATTGGTTGAGTGTCTGCTGAACTCGGCGGCAGGGCTAAAGCAGGTTTATTGTGCTGTGCGTGCCCTGGGACAAGGAGGGCTGACGGAGATGATAAGTGCCGCTCTGCAGAGCAGCAGGAGTACTGACTGGCACATGCGGGGAGGTACAGTACAATAATCTCCCATCTGCACGATATAGCTTTGAATCCCTTCCTTTACAGCTCAATAGGTGCATCTGCTGCCCCTCTGCTAATCCTCAACATTGTTTAAAATGCAGATCAGTGGAGATCATGTTTTTTCTTTCCCATTACAGCCCACAGCCTAATAAAAGAGCTTTAATCACACAGACAATATTTTATCCCTTGCAGGGTCTGCTGCTTCGTTCTTTCCTCTTTGTCTTTGTTTGGAAGCCAGATCTTTGTCAGGCACTAGCAGCAGCAGAATATAATTTTGCAATGCAAGGTTTGAAGCCAGTTGAAGTGACTACAACCTTTCCCAAAACTGTGGCATCGTAATTAGAAGACTGTGACTGCAAAAGGTAAACAGCAGGGGACTCAGGTCATAGGAACCCCCTGAGAAAATGCATCCTAAACCCCTGGATATGTTGCATGATTTTAAATGTAAAAAGCAGCATCAGCAGACTTCCTTACTCGTCTTTGTTTCCCTAGCATTAATGCACTCTGACATTTTTTTAGATGTCAGAAAGTACAAGAGCTACAGAGGAAAGCTATGATTGGTTATCTGACTGCAGGCTGAGAAAAATGACTTAATTTATTTCTCATAAAGAACATATACATGAACATACGTACGTGTAAATGCTGACCTGAAATACCTAGCTCTTTCCAGGCAATTCTATGGCCAAATGAATGACCGAGTAAGCTGGAAAGCTGTTCTTGCTGTGACGAGAGGGAGACCATGCAAGTCATCATCATAAAGATAAGACCATAAGATCCACTGTAGCGAAGCCCTGATGCAGCTCTGAATCTTCTGAGGAAGAATGGACATCCAAGAGTCCTCCTTTCTATGGCTATTGCCATCAGTGCATTTCAGAGGGAAGGACCAGCCTGGAATTCTCCTCATATATGTTGATCCTTAAATTAATTTTGTGTTAGCAAGAAAGATATCCAAGAAAGATAACCAAGAAAGATAAGCAAACCAATTATTTTACTGATCAGGGTATCCCTGTCTTCCACAAATGTACAACATATGGTGGTGAGGAGGGCAAAGGAATCCTTCCTGTGTTCTTATGTTCCAAGAAATATGTTCACGGCATGATGATAAAATATAGCACAGCACTTCCCCTACCACAGGGAGCAAGATAGATACTGAAGGAATAAAAAACACACAAGGGATGTGGCTAAGAAGGATATACTCCCTGCCACTAATACTTCTTGAGTCACCAGATCCCCAAGAGACCAACTGAGGATAACTCACTATTTGCAAGACTTCCAGATGCTATTTGGAGCTTGGCAAGCCCCAGACTTTCACTTGCTGAAATACCAGCCACTCTGCAAGGACTCTCTGCTGTAGTAGAGCCAACTGGGCATCACAGAGGGTCTTGAATGGCACAATCCTACGGGCAGACACAGGCCAAAACCATTCATGCCATTCCTCACCATAAATACAATAAACATAAATACTTCATTTATGGAGTCTAGGCAGATGCTGTGCTAGCCACTGACTTCCTCGGCAGCAGGAAACCCGGTGTGTTCTGCCTGACTTACACATCTGTACAGAAATTGTTGGAAGCAGCAGTGCCATCCTTAGAGTCTCTTTTATTTGAACTCACAGGAGTCCCTAACAGTAACTCTGTGTCTGTTAGATTTGCTGATCAAGGACAGCCCAGCACGTGGTCCTCTTCTGCCAGTTCCCATCGTAGCAATTAAAGGGGAAAAGACTATGGGACGAGTCATTTCATCAGTGCACAAACGCATATATTATTTGTCTCATTATGTAGACACAATGTGATTTTCAATTAGCTGTCCAACGGTATGATCGAACACAAGATACTTTAATTATGTATTTCATGGACATGCTTCAAAGGTGCTGTTTCAATCTCAAAATAATTAGCTGCATGCACAGGCAACTTAGAGTTCCAGAGGCCCTGCAGTTACTTTCCTTTTTAAAGATACAGAAGAGTTATTTGAGTTTCCTGAAGTGCAAAGGCCTCCCAGTTGCAAGATAACTGCACCTAATGTATCTGTCCATAATTACAGGTGCCTGTGCGTGTGTATATGGTTGGGTTCCTAAAGAAACATGGAAAGACGTCAATAGCTGCCATGTGGTATACTTTATATTTCAGAAGAAGACTCCGTGAATATCGGGTCTTGCAAGGGGGTCTTTGATGAAGCATCACAGGATGTGCACACACCTCCACACAGACTGCCCAAGCCAAATCCAGGAAAGCAGAAGTCAAGCAGGGCCGAAGAGGCCAAAAGGTGGGGAAAGGCTGGAAATGAACCAACAAAGCAAGTTGCATTCATTTCTTCTCTCACCAAGCAGCAGTGCTGACCTACAGTAGCAGTGTCTCATTTGGTGTTTGTATAAGCAGTAGTAAATTACTACCTCCTGGTGAAAAAGGCGAGGAAGACACTATGAAACAAGTTTCCTCCAATTAACAAAGCCTCCCAGGACCACTTGTACACTGTCCCCTCCTAATGAGGGCACCCAAAGTCATAATCCATTTCTCCTCTATAATTAACGTCTGTAATTACTAGTATACAGCACTATGCCTTAACAAACGGCACTACTCAGAACATCAAACATTTATATCTGCACTTTTGTGCATATTAGATGCCACGTACGCAAAAGTTTCATAGCAAAAAATCTGTGGTTTTTTCATATAGGAATACCAGACTTCCATTTCAACTGCTGGCTGAAGTATCTCAGTACTCTTAACAGAGACTAGAGAGAAGGTTAAATTCTGGCAACCCTACACAAGCATTTCTGAATACGAATTGGTTTTCTTGTTATAAATAGAAATGTCTTGAAGGACCCTACCTGCCAATGATCTCTACCAAGGTGAGCAGACCAGATGAAATACACCACAATGTATTCAGAATTTTTTTTCTTAAACATCTATTCCAGAGTTGCTGAAAATAGTGCCAAAAGAAATTAGGGACATTAAATGAAAGGGGAAAAATGGCAGGTATAAATGTTGCCAGAGGATACTTATTGTTCCCACAACCAGAATGTCATGTGACACGTCTCCCAAGAAAGAGTCAGCTTTTACACTAACTCCCCAATAACTCAATTATGTGTGTCAACATCAAGGCCAGGCTCTGCCCCATCACATCCTTTGTCATGTACATTTATTTCCTTCTACATCACAGCAGTCTTGCTGGCCTTAGGAAAGAGATGCCTTGGTAGAAATGAGGCCTGACAAGAAAACAAGGCAAAGATTTTGAATGCATAGAGGCATCTTTTGTAATTAAGGGTTTTGGTTGTTTTTCCTGTGGGTATTTATGAGAAGTTTATTTGTTTGTGAAGTGAAGCTAGTAAGCTTCAGGGAATCATTTCAAAAATTGTTACTCCTTCAAATTTAAAGAGATTTTTCCACCACTGAGTTATCTGTAAATTATCACATAGGGAATGGAAGGAGGTCGCACGTATCTTCAGAACATGCAAGATGGCGAGGGGTGCCACTGCTCGCTGCCAGCAAGATTCGCTGGGTGATACTCAGTAGCAGCAAAAATGACAGTGAATCTTACTGACATCAGGTGCCTGCTTCCATGGAGGAGGAGTACCTCGGTACATAGGACATGTATTAAAGCAGATAAAAAAATTGTCTAGCAACCCCAAACTTTGGACAAAGTCATGTATTGTAATTTCATACACACTTTAAACTCACAGAAGCTAACAGTAAGGCTACAAGCAGCAGTTCAACCTTTTTGTATCACCTGCAAGTGTTTTCTGGTCCATGTAGTAAACCAGCTTAGAGAACTGATGTAGATGAAAGCCAACCCAGGAAGAAAAAACCCCAAAAACTCAGGCCTGTACCCAAACCCAGCACACAGAAGAACCACACAACCTGCAGGGGAAGAGAGGTCACTTCCCCTAACAGCAACACCAGCTTAGCCACACTGACATGTACACGCACAATGCTGCAAGTATAGCTGCAGAATGTCCAAATTAAATTCCTTTCTCTGTTACAAAGTCCCTTCACATCATTGATCAATCAATTTTTTCCCAAGTCTCAACTCCCCGTCAGTGACACAGGGCAACGTTATTTCCTTTGTTGTTTCTGTCCACTCAGAGCACAGGGGCTTTAGCCCCAGGGCAACAGGTTGGGACAATCTGTACAGTAACAAGTACAACACATCTCCAATTCTGACCAAAAAGTGTAGGTACCATTGTATTACAATTAAGATACAACAGTGAAAGAAGGAGAGCTGACAGCTATGCCCCTTCGTAACTGAAGGCCATACTAACTTCATGAATGTGATACCAGTTATTTTGGAAGACGGCTGAGATGAGCTGTGTCTTGCACGTTTTGTTCTGGTGTCAAATAAGAGAAGGCACTTTTTCTGGACTATTGCTGACAAAAAACAGGTAGAGGTTACTTACCCTGTTAAGGCACAGGATGGGAACTCAAAAGACCTGTATTCCCAAACTTATGGAAACTGTCCTGTGGGACCAGTCATTTAAGTGCAACACTCAACGTGGACCTAAGTACCTTAAAGTCTTTTTGAATCTGGGCCTCAGTCTTCCTATGACTTTGTTTTTTTCATTGGTAATATTAACCTGCCACACAGAAAAACTAAGAATTAATGTGCTCAGGCTGGCAAAATGTCAAAATTACTTCTAAGGTGTTTTTGTAAAGGCTCCTTTTCTTCCTCCTTAGAACTGAGCTGGAAAGACAATTTGCTGAACTTGCTATTTCTAACTATTCTACGGCAGAAGATGTACAGAAACTGTGAATTCTCACTGACCAGTCCACACTTGTAAGATGTCCACCCCAAATTCATATTTCACTCTTTACATAACACATCACACTCTCCAGAGTGCATCGTGCCCCTTAACACTAGAGTGGGTCAAACTGAGTAAACAGAGGGGTCTCTTCTTGCAAAATTTATACCTTCACTTAAGCAAGTTACTCTTCTCCCCTTTCAAAATCAGAGGTACAGCTAGACTAAACATGGCTAAGTCAGGTCTAATCATACATATGCCATTTGTAATTGCTTAAATTGATGGATTGTTCGCTTTAGTGATTTCTTTTCAAAGTTGTTTCTTAAAAATAAACATGTATTTCATAAAAAGGCAGTTAGTCTGTGCTGGCTAGCATGTATTGGCATGTACCAGTGAGAGACAGAAGCATGTCTTCTCCCTTTATCCTTCAGACACAGCTCTGTATTCCCTACCTATATAAACCATAACCAAGTTCTGCATCTTACTATGACAGTAAATGTTCTCATTGTTTGTCCTTTACCACGTATTCCTCTTTTATGTATTAGAAGTCCTTCCCCATCATATTAGGAAATCAGCAAGCAATTCATTTCCAAATAGCATACCGGAATTTCCAGCTATGTATTGAAGGATCTATCAGCCTTCATACCCTACATATTTATGCTGGTAACACTGACAGCACTAAAATAAAGGAGTTCAAGTAAATAAACAAAATAAATGCAACTGAAAAAACAGATAACCTGATCTCGGTTAAAAGTATGTGAACAACAAGAAGGCTAATTGAGATTAGTGGAATTACTTCTAAGTTAAATCAGTACAAACAAGGGAGGACTACAATCATCCTTTGTAAGCACTTGAGAACGCTGACAGTACCATCACACTGCTTGACAAGTTGATAACTCATCTCCTGAGTGGAAAGAAACTATGCCAAAGATTTTAGCCAACTGAGAAAGCCGAGGGGCTAAAAGGTGCATACATTCCGTTCACTTACAGAATGGGAAATCCACTTTTAGACCTATGCTTCTTACTGCTCAGTCTACAGATTAATTTTAAGGTTATTTTGAATTTAAAAAAAACCCAAGGAAATACATTGCCGTCTACAAAGCAGAAAGCCATCACCAATTAATAACTGGGATCCCTTTACTGGAGACAGTCAAGCTCTAAGATTTCTGTGAAGGGTATGGAATGCATGCACACACACAAAAGATTATGCAAATCTAAACCAATCAGATTATGCAAACAAAAATTACTCTACTACACACAGGTTCACGTTACTCTATGAGAGCCACACATCATGCTAAGCCCAACTCTCACCAAATTTAAAAACAAGATTTCATGATTTTTGAGATGTTGAAGGAGATTCTATGGCTACACACACATCCCATCTCAACCAACTTGCAAACAAAACTCTTAAAGCCATTTACCCCTAGGCGGTGTAGCGTGATTTTCACCAGAGCTGCAATCAAACATGAGGCAATAAGGGCCAAAATATGCTATGAATTACACCAGTGTAAAGCAAGAATAACTCAAATCACTCTAGTCAGGTTTACGCAAGTTTGCAGAAGAGCAGCAAAGAAACATCCAAAGACTATCGACAGTATAATAGGTTTCCCTATTTCCTCCCAGTGATTTTCACATGAAATTTGTTCAATTTATAACACTAATAATGGTGTGCATATGACATCCTTGTATCATTATCAACCGTCTTCATTTTGGGGAAAGGTTTGGGGAAGGTCCTCTGAGTTCTGAGCATCTAAGTCATTTGTCCCTCCAGTTTTAGGTCTCTTTAAAGTAGACAGAATGGTTTCTTATTGACTAAGACAGGGTAAAGATCTTAACTGTCCATACCAACTGTCTCAAGTCTGAGGTACCATGAAGTATTGATGACATGGTCCTAATGAAAGTAGCCACAGTTGTTCATAAGCTGGCTTCTTAATGGACCCCAAAGCATATTACTGAGCTCATACTTTTGGGGCCAAAAGCTCTTTCATGCAGGATTTCCCTTCATTAAGCCACCTCTTTAGTATGGGCTGTCATATTCAAGAACCTTTAAGAATTAGGACGAGTCTTCTCCACTGACTTCAACAGCATCTGGCCTTATGGAAGGAATGAGGTCCCTGTAGTAGTGAAGTGTCTCAGTCCAGTGACTCAGTCTCAAATCTATCAAAATCAGACAGGACTTCTGAGAATTTTATCAGGGTCTGGCAGAGACAACACCTTGACTGCAAGCTAGATGAACCCAAGGTCCATAAGGTACGATATACTACTTAGTAAATCACTGGGCATTACAAATCTAAATTGCCACAGAAGAGACCTAGCATTTTCTCACTAAGGTATCATGTCTGGATTTCAGAAAACAGAATTCAGCCTAGATCCATCTGATTTTCCTGAGAAAAAGAATCCCACACAATGAAGAGCATTTGAAAGCAAGTATTATATGAGAGCACCTTTAAAAAAGAATAATAAAAAAAAAAAAAGAGTTGAGCTTTCCACTTGTAAGTTTGCTCAAAACCAATGTCACACTTGAATTGTTTCACTATGCTGGATTCCACCTACTTTCCCATCGATTCTCTGATTTCAGCCCAGTTTAGCATAATGTTTACATCCAAAAAATGAAAGAAAAAAAAAAACCTAAATCTCTGGCAATATCCTACTTGTCAAGCACCAGGACCAGCTGCCAGAAATTAAAGTAACTTAGATTAGCTCCATTTGATTTGCACATTGCACCATACAAGCATTGCTAAATCTCTCTGTGTCCAATTCAAGGCAATCACACTGGTGGGAACCCTCCCCTTCAGGCAAAGACGGCTAAAAGACTTTAGCACTCAGCATCTTTTGGCCAATCTACCAAGCTCAATGTTTTCTGAACAAAAGTGCCTAAATAATACAAGCCAGTGAATAGGCAGTAGAGGCAGCTATGAAAACAGTTTCCATAGAGAAGAGCATGAAAAATGGCTCAGGAGTCACAGACTCCCCTTTTCCTTGTTCTTAACTGGAAGCTGCACATATGCGCTTCCTTTCGAGAGACTGGATTTTTCTGTCTCCCCTCCCTAATCATCTTGCTTCCAATCTCCACAAATACAAACCTCTAACAGTTCCAGTCTTCCCCACTAGACTCTGATACTAGTGCCTTTGCCCCAGTTATACTTTGGACGCTTGCAGAGCAGCTTAAAAGCCCCCTTGAAAGAAAAGCGAAATAACAACATAAGGTTCTAAATCATACCAATAAATTAAAGTGGTGCTGCAGATCCTGATGAAGAGAAGCAGAATACATTGCCTCAAACTAAGATTTCTTTAAGCCAAGGCAGAAATGAAGATTTGCCTCTGGCAAAGAGTCAGGGCATCCGTTCCACTGCCTGCCACGTAACAGGGCTAATCCACCTATCTATAAATCTCACCATACGTACACTACATGAAACCCAACTAATAGGCAGAGTGTAACACAAAAAGAAACAATCTAGTTCAGTTTTCCAGGGAGATGAATATCCAATTGAGTCATTTTTTCAGGATTTTACTTTCCAAACTAAAAGAGTAGTTCCAAGGGCTGAAGAAAAAAAAGAAAGAAAAAAAAAAAGGAGGGGAAAAAAATCAACTCAGCAGTAGCTGTTCAAAGAGATATCTTAAAATCTCTTATGAATAAAAGTTATTTTTGTCTAAAAAGAGGATGTTCTTTTTCTATTGCCTCCCAGCCTCCTCCCAAATATGCTGACAAAGAGAGATGAATGAGAACTGCAGTATCAGAAAGTGCCTACAAGGACCTGAGTTTCGCAGGTGGAGATGCAAGATCGAGGAACAAGGGGGTGAAATCAACACATCATTTACTTGAATCAAACATTAGATTAAAAATTCTGTTTCTGGACCCAATGCCTAGAAACCCTAATATGAAGCAGAGGTGATGGATAATTGCAGATCAGCATTCTCAGTCTTTCTCCTGTTCTGACCTGATGTGAACAAAAATGACCAGGGGACTCCTATCCACCGATGAATAAATGTGAGCTTAACTCAGTGATATACTTAACCAAATTTCAATCAGTGGTACTTAGAGATAAGCAGTCCTTTAAATGAGCAGATTTGCTTTTCAAAAATCAGAACAAAGAAGTAGATCTATAGTTAGTGGTGGACAATACATTTCAGTCGAGATTATTTTTCACAATCCAATCTGCAGATTTTGTAACAATATTTTTGAATTCACATTTTTCTGCCAAACAGTTCAGAACATTATTTAAAACAATACATTGAAAAACATATTCTTTCTGAAATCTATTTTTATATTTCTTTTTGCCCAGAACATGCTTGTCAGTGCCACTGACTTTTCACAAGAATGTTTTAAAGTGTCTAATTTTACTGCTTTTCCATTATTTTTGCTTTCTGCTCTGCTTGACAAGCCTAAAGAATAGCAGATGTGCAGGGAAAAAAATAATCTATATTGCTAGTACAGTGTCTGATCAAATAAAACCAAGGCAGATAGAGAGCTTTTTTTTTTTACCCTACAACATGCAATAGGATTAAAATTCTTCCTAGAAAGACAGACTTTTCTCCTAGGTCACGGGGCCATCTGACTCAAATTTGACTCAAAAGCAAGTCCTCCAACTCTTGACCACCTCACAATATAGCAGTGGAAAACATCTAGGTCACATAATCCTGTCTCATCCCATTTGGATGCAGTTCTTCCAAGGATATAAATTCATTAGAGAGACAGATTGTAAACAAACATACACACACACACACACACAAAAACAAATATGCAGACAGATTCTGCCTGCTTACTCTGCATATATATGACTACTTGACCCAGAAACCAAAGGTATCACCATCTTGTCACTGGGTTAGAGTCACTCACCTACATAACTAACTCAAGAAATTTAGCCTCTCTATCACCTCACAGAACATTGCACAGCATTTCAGCGGAGACTATGGTTCCCTCCAATTTATTTATTACTCAGAGTTATCCCTAAAAAAACAAGCTGCCGTTCTTACAGTGAATTAGTGTTTCACACCCCTGAGAGCCCCAGTGGATTCCTGGGGACATCTCTTGAAGTATGACGACAAGCATGCAGTACTGGAGACATCAGCGTCAGCTCTGGATTATTTCTGAGAGATTTTTAATCACTCCACAGAGATTAAAAATAATTTGCAGCTAGTACTGGATACACAATACACAAAACACAGATATAGGTTAGTTGTGATTATCTTAAAGAGTTAGACCCCATCAATTGATTTCATATAAAAAAATAACTTACTTCCCCCAATCATCTGAGCACAGCTTTCAAAATCGGAAGGGCTTAAGGAAATGTCTGGGTCTTTGGACCTCTCATAGAAAGCTACAACTTTGTGAAGAATTAGAAAACAATGCCAGGTCAGCGATTTAAAAGTACTTTCAATTTTTTTTCCTCTCAGTCACCTGTGCCTTGCCCAAGACACAACACTGTACAAAACACTGAGCTATAAGAAGATGTTCGTCAACCAAAAAAGAATACAGATCAGGTTTTCTTCTTGCAACTTCCAACCAAAATCACTTTGCATACTGGGGCAGTTGCAACTGCAAGGGTATTTTTGTATCACTGATATGCCCATTAAATTGCCGCTGTGCCAGGGCTCTCAAGACGCCCTGATCCAACCACTGCACTATGCACAACTCTGCCGTGTTAGAACATCCTATGTGGATTACTGAATTTACTGATTTGTAATTTTCTGTCATCACTACAATCATAGACACAAAGTAATTAATCGGGTATACACAGCGCTCTTGCTCACGCTGCCATCTAGCACAATTAATTACTTTTGCCAGGTTTGGAAAAGTTGATCATCCCACTATTCCCTGTTCCACAGGAAGCATATCACTCAGTAAATAATTCTGAACAAACACAGGAAGCATGGTAAGTAAGTGTTCTGCAGCCCTACGTACATTTCATTCATGATAACAAAAAAGAAAGAAAAAAAATTGAAAACAAAAGCTCATAGATATGTCTATGCTAGTTTAAAGGCCAAGAAATAATTTAATTGAAGAGAAATAGATGTATTTCCTTAGTATTTGCAGTACTTTCCCATATTTCCTGTAGAAAATTCCTGAAAACTGCAAGTTCTGACGTTTATTCAATCCAACTTATATCTTGTTATCCAAAACAAACTCCACTTCTCTGCCATATGCTCAAGGAGCACAGGGAATCCTACATTGCCAAAATTAGGCGTTCATCCGTTGTTGCAATAAGTCTGAGATATCACAGGATGCATTCCCATCTGCTTTTGAATTTTGCTTCAACTAGCAAGGCTAATAAATTCCCCGATTCTCTTGCCCCGTCTGTTCCCTTAGGAGTAGTATGCGTGTCAAATCCAACCTGGCCCGCATTTTCTGTCCACAAAGACAGTTCAGAGCAGCAGGGGCACAAGGACGGACAGGAAGAGCCCGAGTTACCCAACAGGAAGACAACTCACATTGCAGCATTTGCAGTCCTACTCGAAACAATGCTCCTAAGAACGTCCCTCAGAAGGATGACACTGGGGACAGTGGGTCCCTGCAGGCTCCAGTAACTTTGACACCGGACTGTACCCGTTAAGACCCCTTTGGGTAAACGACAGCGTTGGCTGAACCACTTTGGGAACAGGCAAATGAATCAGCCTTGATTAAGAGAATAACTACTGTTTTCCCAATTCCCCCTGCTCGGACAAGAAAAACCAGAAATTCACATCAAGTACAGTGACCTTTTCCCTGTAAGCTCCTGGGTGGGGCATGGCCCATATTCTCCCGCTCTGTATGGACAGTGCGTAAGATCTCCAGGCATTTAAAAGAATGCCAATCTGCTAGGTGCAAAATTAAAAATATAGTTTCTATTGAAAAGAAGCTCACAGCCTGACTTTCTTATCTCAGTTGCTTGTTTTCTTACACATGAATAAACTGCGTATATAGAAATATATAAAATATGCATACATGTGTATATAATTGCTGTATTTGTCTTCACTTGCATATCGTAAGACAGATTCAGGCTTGCTGGATTTAACCCCAAAAAGGTTTTAAAAATATAAGCTAAAGTAATGAACACAGGACAGTCCATAACATTCCAAGGAACTCTTCAGAATGCAATTTTTGTATGCTTTCCTAAATTTAATTAAAAATAAAATAAATGCATATTTTGCTTTTTCTTTACAGTAATTAATACACTGGGGACTTAAGGACCTTTATTATCACTGTGGGAATTTATGTTTGTGGTAGCAGTGTTGTTCTTTTTTCCCCTTCAATAAGATATTCACAAATCAGAGCAGAAACTCTTTGAAGTATGCGGTAGGGACTTCTTCTGCCCACTCCTTATGCATAACTCTTCTAACATCATCTGACCGAGATGCAGTTTTTCCCTTCCAGCCCTCAGCAGCATGAATCTTGCATCAGTCAGACGCAGAGGATCTCACAGCCCAGCACCTTAGATCCGCTGGAGTAAGAGATGAGAGAATTGAAGCTCTCCAGGGGGCCTCAGCAGTTCTGAGCACCAGCGCAGCCGCCTTCCTGCATCACAGGTAGCTGAAAGTGGAGTTCAGCCCCTCATGTAATTTGACTATGACACATCACAGGCCTTTTCTTGACACAAGACATACACATAAACTAAGCTGGCAGCAAAAAGGTGGGAAGGGGATGAATAATTTTGCAAAAGTTTTCAATTTAACTTCCGTTGTAAATAATCTTGTTCAGGGACAGAATCTCTTCAGACTTGGATGGCACTTTATGTAAGCCACTGAAACTTGGTGGCAAAGGAGTCCAAATAAAGTATGCAGGTATACAAACAGCGACATGGGGAAAAAGAGAGGTGGGAAGTCATTTCTGGAAACAATGCTAAGCATCTCAAATGCAAATTTTAAAGTTCATGAGTTTCAGGGACTTTAAGGTCCAAGATCCTGGCCCCAGCAAAGCCAGAAAGCATTCAGGCCCTGATTCAGCAAAACGCCCAGGAGTTTGTTTACCGAGGAGCACGTGCAAGTCCATGGCCATGAAACAACTCAAGTAAGCAATTGCCTTTGATCCCTCAATGCTTCTGAGGTCAGCAGAATGAAACAACACATGACTAACAGGGAAGTTTTGGGGCAATTACTACTAGATCGAACTTCTGATTTGATTTTATGAACTGTCTTGCATTTCTTGTGCCAGAGAGACGAGTGGCATTTGTAGGTGTACTCTGGATAGAGTGATGGCTTTCATTTAAATGAAAGGAATTTCCTCAGAACAAGAAAACGGGTCATCAGTGGTCACTTAAAAACTCAGAGCAATTCACACAGAAAAGGAAGCACAGCTAAATCTAAGAGAAGCAAAAGGGGCTTGATTTCCTAACTTGGTTCAGAAGGGTTATGTGTGTAAGTATTTTTACTGTTCTGTCTATCAGTTACTATCTATTTTGTTGTGATTAAATGTGACTGGGTTTGAGTTCTTCACGAAGCCTGCTCCTTTGACTGTCACATGTCCTTTGAGGAGTGAACTAGAATGAAGTCCCTCCACAGGTGGAGGTCTGAGATCACATGCTTAAACAACCTGGAGAACACAGCGATGTTAAGCCAACATAACCATGTGAGATATGCGCATCGGGATAGTAAGAAAGCTTCAGCCTATCTCATTGCTCCTCATTCTCCATTTCCATCTAGCAAATCCAGGGGACCCTCTCCCCATGTCCTACGGACCAGCTGTAAACAGACAAGAAGCTGCTCCAAAGCAGCATCAGGGCTGGCTGGAGTTTGTGTGTTTAGGGCCCCTCTTGACAACCATTAAAAAAAAAAAGTAGCATCTTAGCATTATTTCTATTACACCACCTTTTCCACACCATGCAAAAACCTTCTCCTGTGAAGACAAAACTCTTCTGTTAGCAGAACAGCTCTTCTTTCTGCTGTGCCTCCTATTACCCAAAAAGGTGAGCACTGCTTCTGTGCAAGCAATATTCTAAAAAGCCTTGCTGGATCAACCACATCTGGATTGCTCTGGATCTGAACGCAGACCTTCCCATACCCATTAAATATCTTAACTTAAATTCTCCCCACATTAGTTGTAAGGACACTTCAGAAAACACGAGCAGAAATAAATGTGTGTTAAGAGGAGGAAGGGATGGGATGGTTTCATCAAGCTGCCTGTGCAGTTCTTGCAGCTCCTGCAGGACAATAGCTCTCCCAAAGGGACATTTGAAATCTTCGATTCCTATATCCTGATTGGCAATTATTGTTTGCAATCCCAAATTATTTTTTTGCTTGTCCTTGGGCTATTTGGCAATGAAGTTTGAAGCAGGAAGATGGAAACCCAGTTCTCATGAGCCAGGTTGGTGCTTCAGGGCTCAGGGTAGCAGAAAGTAGTTTTGACAAGTTAGCCATGCAAATATTATGTGCCAGTCGTTGAGCAAGTATCTCTGTGCTCCTCTCCTGTGTCACTGTCACAGAGACTGATGCACTGTGACAACTTTCATACCCAGAGTTAAACTGAACTCATTTCAATCGTGCTTGAAAACAAACAGAATTAACACCAAACTCCTAACACTTTAGCAACAGAAATACTAACAGTTTAGAGAAACAAAACATTTACAAGCAAATCCAGATAGCCACCGAAGTTGAATCCCAAAGCTGTCTGTTCACCCACACTAAGACCTGTGGAGTCCTCATCAGTCCAGCATAGCTTTAACTTCCATTTGTGTATGTGTATCCTTTCCTGGCTGACACTAAGTGCAGGTAAAATGCTGCAGAACTTCAGTGAGGGTTACAACTGAATAGAATCAAGGACATACATACAGTACCTAACATAGCATAGCCCTGCTTTCTCCCTGTGAACGTTTAGACATTATCATACTACAAAAAAACTATTGTAGCAGTCAACTAGAAACAGGAATAAGAATCCTACATCAGCTATATCAGTTTTCATGCTATAATTAGCCATGTACGGTTTAAATAAAATCCTGATTAATTAACATATGCCAGAGGACCTAACCTCTTGGTGCTTTTCCAGCCAACACTGAAATCTTATAGCTGTTAGATGGAGAATGAAATAGGTCATTTGGGTGATACTTCCTAATAGGACAGAACATTATTATGGACAAAAAAAACCCAAACAAAAACAAGGGTTCAAAATTATGTACAGAGAGTAGAAGCCAGATCACAGCCTCTCCAGTTTCCACCAAGGTCCCTTTGGGTGAATGCAGCTGCAAAAGATTAATACCCTGAGGTTTTTTTGCACTTCTGCACATCCTGGGCATTAGGTTTAGGCATGGAAATAACAGCTATACTTCTCACAGCCTTACACACTTTACACACCGTGTTTCAAGCAGCAGAGGCACATGCTACTTTTGGAAGGCCAGTATGGAGACTCAGCTGGATGCATTGAATTCTCTGCCCCTCAGAGTCGAGGCTGAAAGCAACAGTCACCATTTCAGTCTGTAATAGAGGGCAGATAACCTGCCACAGCCTGAAATCGGGCAGACTCCCTCCTTGTGTCTATTAGTGATGGGCACTTAACTCCATTTCATTCAAAATGGGAAACAACCTGATCCTATGGCTTTCCACTTGAAATGGTAACACGGTGCTTACAGCAATGATGTCAACATCCTCAGCCGTGAGATAGAAATATAAGGAAGCCAGAGACACAGAAGAAAGTTTCCAAAGGAAACAGTATTTCTCATTATTGTATTTATGATTTACTTTCTAGTTTTTACTAATGGGAAACTGAAATGCTTGCAGAAGAACTAACTGTAAAGAAGTTTGAATTGGTGGCGCCTTTCCATTCTGAGCTTATTATAAACATCCAAAGCGTAGTGAAGAGAGGTTTACAATATAGCATTTATCAAACGCAACAAGGAAAAATCTTCCTACCATCAGAGGCTTCCATCTGCAGTTCTCCAAGTGGGACAGAGGGAACAACAGCAGCGGGCACAGTGAAAGCCTGCCTTGACTCACTGCCCAATATCTGTTTGTATAGATAGACTGATACTCACTGTCCTATATCCTGTTTCTATAGAAAAAATGCTACCCACAAAACATCACTAGCAGCAGTAGTCCTATTATTTATACTATAGAGATGAGAGGACAAATCACAAATGCATAAAATATTAGGGCAGACAAGAAAATATTTTACATTTAGTGGTAAATTCTTCCTAGCCCAACAGCTTTGCCTTATAACAGGTGTAAAAAGCAGAAAGTTTCCGATGGAACAAAGATGTATGATAGGTACTATTCAAGCAAAGAAAGGAGAAGGATGAAGACCAACAATTTCCAGTTACATTAACCCCCTTCTGCTTCAAGGATCTTTATTTTAAACTGTTGAGGTGTATTAGAAAGCTCCAGCTTGGTTTCCCATTACACTCTCCCTGTGTCATTGCACCTAATAACACAGAAGGCTTTAGAAATGTTTCTGCTTTCATTATTTTCTCCTACTGGATGCCTAGTTGTTTAATAACTTCATCGTTTTACAGTTATTTGTATTCAAAATAATCTGTAAATCAAATTCAAATATAACAGCACAAAGTGGGGGCAGAGAAAAGTAATTATTTAGTATGGTCTGGAGTAATAACTCAGTTTAATGTGATAGAATTCAGCACAAGAAAACATAGGTTGAGTACCAGGAACCATTTCCTAACAGCAAGATCAATCAGACTAAAAAACCAACCTCCCCGCAGAAAAAGTGGCATCCTTTTCACTTGCTTTTGAAACAGGACAGGTGATGGCAGTGGAGCACATAACATAAGGAACTACCTGCAAAAGGAAGGTGACCTAACCCAACTTCCATTTTTATCATCTTAGAGAGAGCCACAACCCAAAAGGAGAAAACCCTTTTGGGAATACATTATATCCCCACCTCAACCAACTAGAAACCCAGACAGTCACAGCCCAACCATCGACAAACCAACACTCATGGAACCCTAACAAGATCATGTATTTTATTCTCTCCTGTTCCTGCTTTTTAGGACTCCACCCGGGAAACTGCCCAGGCCATTAAAAGACTTAAGGATCTGATCCAAATTTACTGAAATTGCAGTTGTTTCCACTTATAAGCTTGTTTCTAACTTCTATGCCAGAGACAAACTTCCTGCTGTGCTCTCCTGAGTGAGGGCCCTCCTGTTAAGAAGCTTATAGAATGAACAACTCACTATACATATACCTGTAATATACATGTGTATATTATTAAATGATATGCATTTATTAGTCATTTATTAATAAATGATAAATCATTTATTTGCTGTAGATGCCACGTTCTGTTTTCCAATTCATTGAAGTAGAGTGTGTACTAAAACCATTCTTTTTTCAAACTCTATGGAATTTCATTAAATAAGTAAAAACATGTCTAAAATGAAGAAGAATACAACATAGTAATTTCTCAGAGCACAAAAATACTGTACTGTGGGTGCAAAACTATTTATTTAAATTCATCAACGGATTTTAACTAAGTCCACAACAGCCATATGAATTTTCACCTTCATTTTGCAGGTGAGAAGACTCAGGCTCAGAAAGATTATATGCCTTGCCCAAGCCCATACTCTAAAGCTAGCAACAAAGATCCATGTGTTGTTAGGACCATATCTAATTTATTTCTATCTACGTTTTTATTACACTCAGGAGCATAGTATTTCAGTTCTTTACAGTACTCACAATCAATAAATCCTCGTATTTTTCCTGTCAGAAGGGATTCGTGACTTTCACCATTACAGAAGCTGAGAAATGAAAACACAGAGGTATATGCTGACTTGGCCAAAGCAAGTTGCCCAGGGGAGCTGATGCCTGAGGCAAGAACAGAATCTGGACGCCCAGAGTCCCAGATCTTACCTTCATGTTCCTCCTTTCCCATGAAATTTCTTTCTTTTGCTCTCGCTCCCTTTTTCTCTCTTAAGTGGGTCGGTCTAGTAATCACTGAGATTTTCTTGGAGATTCTCTAACTGTACTTTTCACCAAAAAGACAATAATATGTACAAGAAAAATGAAATCAAATTGATATCTGGTAAAACTGCAAAAATGGAAAAATGGCCTTGATTCATAAGGTAACAGCACAAGAAAGGGGGGAGAGGGGATGCTACAGCCAAAATACAACTCCATAGGCCATCAGCAGAACAAAACAACTTATGCTGGTTTCCTCTCTTACCACTGAACACACTGGATTATTTTCTCTTGTTAACAGCCATGCCTTGTAGTTATTGAATTGCTTTGTAGCTGAAGCAGCAAGGACAGGTAACAGGTAATTCAAGACTTGTTTGCAAGTGGTTTATGTAAGCCTGTCATTCCACACGGCCACTTTCTACAGTTCAAGCAGAAATGAAACCTGGGCTACCAAGTTTTGCATGATTCATTATATCACAAAGCTTGCATGTACAACAAACCCCTTAATCTAGCTGGCTTGCATTCCTACAGCTTCTCTTTATTTGTCTTGTAGGGTAAGCAGAGAAAACTCAGACAGACTTGGGGAAGTCTGCTCACTACCGCAGAGTGCCTCAGACACCACTTCCCACCCTCTGGGTACTACAGTACGGAGCAAGAAAATTGCTACGCAATATGAAAACTCAACACTTTTTTTTTTTTTTTTAAAGTCTTTTACTCCAGCAAATAGCTCACAGAACACCAAACTGTTTGATGTTTTAATGTTGCAATATATATCCTACGGCAACAAGCTGGGTTTAGGGAACTAGCTACAGCTTTGCTCAGCACAGTAATCAACCTTAAGTAACTTCATGCTGTAACAATGGCACAGAAATAGCATTAAGATGTGGCCAGAGGTGAGCTTTCCTAACTGCTGATGAAGGGAGAAAGGCAGGCCTGCAGCCAGCTTCCGGAGATGCCCGCAGGGACGGCCATACATCACATTCTCAGAAGCCTGTGTAGTCAGGTTACGCGATCCACAGCTGGCACAGCAGGAAGGAACCACCGTCTCATACCTCTCTTTAAACACATCCCCCTAAGTCCTCTGAATCACCTTCTCTGTGTGGGGAAAGGCAAGAAAACTGCTACTTCTCTGCTGTTTTAAACCTCGTGCCATCACAAGTGTTTCCCAAAGCTGTAGGTGACAATGCAGTGGCGAGCGGCCCCTGAAATGTCAAGGCATGCTTTCAAGTCATAGCTTGCCCTATAATTTGGTCTCTCAATTCTTGCAGTTAATTGTACAATAGGCCACTCAGCAGTTGGCATCCACAACTGACCATCTATCAGAAACCCCATTCCCAACTTAAAAGCAATGAGAGTTGAGCAGCCACAGTCCTTCACCCTGTAATCAACCACTACAACACCCCTACATGGAAATTCAACATCACCAACAGGCAAAACTCACTGATAAAGTTTTGCATGAGGAAAGAGAGATGAAGTAACAGGACCCACAATAGAAATGGACTCCAAAAAACTTATTTATAAATCAGGATTTAAAACACATATTTGGGGTTTTTTTTTGGTGCTGGCACAATGGCAAATTTGAGAAGGGATGTTAATTTGGAGATCTCTCAGTCACAAGGTAAAAAAGTCAGTACGCTGCTTATCTTGGCATAAAAAAATACTAATTGCACCCTACTTTCAGGACCTGCACGTGGTAAACTTTTAGCAGCAATGGTCATTTCAGTTTCTGAGTATTCCATAATTAAGAAAAAACAAAATGAAGCATAACATCAACATTTTGTACTGGTTTAACATCCTCCTCTGAAACAGAAGCTTTAACTAGCCATTTTTTTTCCTCTTTTTGTATTCTGAGGTCATTTGTCCAAAAATTAATCATTTTCCTTTAATCACTGGCATAAACTCTGAATAACTATATATTTTCAAAATGACTTCTTTGATTGGTAGCTAAGCTGCTCTCGTGCTGCGAGCCTCTGTTGGTGGTTAGTTACCTGCTCTAATTGTGTACTACAGATGAGGGCAAGATATCAAACTCTTTTACTGCTACGGTGCCTGATGGGCTGAAGCTCACTTACGACATTAGGGTTTTCTTTGTAATGCAATATTTTTATTACACATTTCCAAACCACAAAACAATTTAACTATAAAACTGTCATGATATGAAACCTGTATTTTTAAAATTGCTTTCTGCTACAACCATCACATTACATTATCAAAATGGAAAAACTATTACGATTAAATTATGTTTTACCATTTACTTGCTGCTAGTTGATTATTTATCGTTTTTCCCCTCAATTTAGACAATGGAAGTAGGCAGCCACAGTCATGTTTACATCATACTAAATTTTAAGCATTATGCTGTATTTCCAGTTTTGCAGGGAAATTCTTAGACTAAAATCTTCCAGATTCTTCCAGTTCTGTGTAAGTGACACGTATTTCCACATGCATGAAAAAATACGTCCAAGGTTACTGCAGATTTATTTAAATTCTTACTATGAAAGGTCAATCCAATCTTGCATCTGATTTTACAGTAGAAAGTCTGGTGGTTAAGAAACGGGAATAGGGCTTTGAAGATCTCATTCTGAAGCTTTGTTTACTTCCTTTGATACTACAGCCAGGAAGGTAAGTTTTCAGTGCTTCAGTTTCCCATTTGCACAGGAGGATCATGTTTCTTTTCTCACCTCCCCTGCCTGTTTTCAGTATTTTCATGACAAACTCCATGGGACAATGAACCACCTCTCATTCTACATTAAATGGTCCTAACTGGGTGTCTCCAGGATCTGTGTATTGTACATGTCTCAATGGGTAAAAACATATCCTCTTACATAAGCCTAACGGTGCTCCAAAAATTCTTACATGAACAATTCTTTGTAAAAATCTATTCTATTTAATTCCCTAAAATATGTAAGAAAATAAACTCTCATAAAATCTTAAGCAAACAGTGATCAACTTAGAAGTTGCTTAAGCACCCTTTGCTTCTCTCTTACATGTTACTAGACTCTCTAGCTGCCCTCTTGGTCCCACTTCCAATGCCAAAATAATACTGCAAACCTCAGGTTTGAAGTAACACACAAGATTTTTCCATGGTGGGTTTTTTTTTTTTGCTTTCATGTTGTGTACCTTCCAAGCTTGAAAGCTGATGTCTAAAATCAAGGGACAATAAATCTGCACTTCTGACAACAGCCAGATTGGTGTTTTGTTTAAATCATTGTCATTGCAGAACAAAATATCTATCGTATGGTATATTAGCATTTGCAAGATAAAATTAGGAATTTTGCTTTCACTGAAAAGAAAACACTCTTCCAATGTCTTAAAAATAAATAAAAATAGAAAACATAAATTCACCTTTTTGCTGAGAAGAATAATAAAATTCCAGGACATCAAAGCGTTTGTTCTGGATTGGTTGAAGCCACAGAAACTACAGATTCAGAATTACAATGCCAACTCAAGCGTAACCATAATGAGAACCTATAATACTTAGATGTGTTCAATCCAGAAAAGATAAAAAAGGCAAAGTGTGATGTACACAGAGAAACATTCTGAAAAGTAACCAAGAAAATAAAATCAAATGAAGGATTATTCTTGTTTGTAAAGAATCTATTCCATCAAGAAACTGAACCATGATCCATGAATCCAAAAGCAGTGAAGGAACCAAGATAAATGTGCTTTTCTTTTTTTTTTTTTTTTCCTGGCAAGAGATCTATCTCAGACCTGTAAACAAGGGAGTAGGAAAAAAAAAGCTACATGTATGAACAGACTCCTTTTTAAACCTTACAGATTTCTTATCCAAGTACTGTCTAGACCAGACACTGCTTTTCTTTTGTAGCTAATAGAAACCAGAGATGCTCAAACCACAGTCTTATTCTATCAAACGTTCCTCTGCTCTTGCCTTTGACTTGTAGCAGCCCACACCTCTTAACAAATGAGTGGTACAGCCTAGCATCTAAAGACCAGCCATAGCATTTTTTAATATGAAGACAAGGCAGATCTGTAAATATGTAATTGGGCTGCGTGGAGTTCTTTGATCTGAAATTCTGTTAGTTCAAACTATTTTACCCTTCTCCTTCTGCCCCTTGCCTCTTTCTATTTATTCAATGACAAACTTGTTTGTAAAAGGAAAAATTTTGCCAGGCTTTAGTAGGTACTAAGACCTCATTCAGCAAAGCACTTAGGTACAGTCCATACACTAAGCTTTTACTTAGCCATCCTGTCAAATGAAGATTTCAAAAGTTAGAGAAAATAACCTACAGAGAACTAGACGAGACCTTTTGTATATATCCCCCAATTTAAGAAAGACATGCTCCACCCCAAAGATGAAGATAGCAAGCACATATGGGGACAGGGCTCCCTATGTACTTTTACTCCTAGCCTCTTCTAGCTCAGCAGCTGAAGCAACTTCCACACACATGCAAAACCCTGATACAAAAAGGTGTACCAGAGACAGTGCAAAGGCACTCCTTATTCATTCCTCTACGTGTGTATGGCTGCTCAGCACCAGGTAAGATCTGTCTCCAAACAATTTTCAAATGTATTAACAGAAAGGAAAGGCATTCATCTTTCTTCAGAATTACAATTCTGACATTTTCCAAGTTAGTCAAACCCTTTCATGGGAATGGAAAAAACCACAACCAACACTCAAAGAAATTACCATTGCTATTTTTAAGAAAAACAAGTTTCTCACCTATGCAGAACCCTACTCCTTGGCAGAAAGCAAATACGGAGATTTCAGCTTGAAAGGTATTGTTCTGGGGAAGTTGTAAATGACAGAGAATATAAGGTTGCCAATGAAAATGCCATCTCAACCTCAAATATAGCATTGCTACAGCAAGACTATAATGAAATGATAAAGTGGCTGCGGGCTGAGGAGAGACAGAGGGTTGAAATGACAGGTAGAAATGACATACATGAAAAGTCATTTCTTTGCTATTCAAAGATTTGAAAAAAGTCCAAAAGCATTATTTCCCCACATGAAAGAATTTTGTCCCCACATAATAAATTTTAAAAGCAAAATGTCAATACTATGAGTATTTAATGCAGCCTCCAGATTATATTTAAAAATAATGGGATTAAGTGCTCATATGGCATGCTTGTGAGAGCATGAACCACAGAGATGTACTATTTACTATTTACTTACTGGCTGGATGTAGCACATTAACAACACTCACTATTTTGGATCCCAGAACTGTTAGCATGCCAATATTAATACGGTAAAACCCAGCAGGATATAGACACTGTCATTAGCACTATTAGACATGCTACATGCACTAATAAAGAATTGTTGCTTTCTCCACCGTAAAGCTGACTTTATTCGCTGTGTGACACACTTCCAAGCTTTTGTCTAATTTTTGCTTCCTCATTTCCATTCCCAGTGCTTTGGGTATATATGTTAGATCACATTTTTTTTAACGTGGGATTTTTTTTTTTTGCTTTATAGTTTTTTTTACATTAAAACTAACAGTTGAGGCTGGAAAGTGGCAAAGAGAACTTGACGGAAGTAAGAAACAACATAATACAGAAGTGGAGATTGCTACTAACATAGGCCTCCGTAGTCAAAGATGGCACTTCCATAGAGCATTAGAAAGGCTTTCCTCACTTGAAAAAGTACCCAAAATACACTTCCTGGCAACCTCTGTACAGTTTTATAAGTGAAAGAAGAGAGCATGCAGTGTCAGAACCCTCCTGCAATTCAATATTAGCAAACACCCCCCTCTGATCTGCCCTCCTGAAGCCGTGAATCCTGACTTGCATTGCAATTGAACCCTCAGGAACTCCCATCGCTACAGGCCTTTTCCTCTATAAATGCTCTCGATTATTTACAAAACATTCCAGCTGAAACACTACTGTGCTTGCACACCATGGGGAGCACAGGCAAGTCAAATGGACTACGGTGGGTCAACCTGCTCTTAGATGGTGGGAGAAGAGCAGATAATTGCAGAAGAGCCTAGGGATCGTGCCACTTAGGCAGAGAAAGGGCTCACGTTCACAGCAGCAGCTACCAGCACAGCCCTATTGAACTTGCAAACATTTTTTTTCTCCTGTCTCTGAGGAACTTCAAACTGCTTCACACTAAACTGTACAAGGGCTTACCAGAAAGTTTGGAATTATTTCATAGTCACATAAGACTATTTCAAGAATGTTTGCTTTCCTGCTACCAGTTCAGAGCACTCGGAGAGCTTAGGTAAGGGGAGGTTACTAATGGCATATACCTGCTGCTCTTTTCATATGGGAGCCCAGGGACACAGCTGTACTCAGTGGTCTTGCAAAGATGCATAACTGTTGTATCTCAATGCTAGTTTTCTTTTCAGCTCTTGATGAGGAGACTCATGGTATCTTTTCTGCCTTTCTCCGGAGCCGAAAAACATGTTTGTCTCCCTTTGTGTATTCCTCTACTAATTTTTTCAAAGGTTTTCCCCATGACAAAAACTGGGTGCTGTAAAAATTTGGATAAAGAGTCCCTTCACTACAAGTAACATTTCCGTACCCCCCTAGCTGTCACATCAGAGGAAAAGAATCTGAAACAAACGTATAGCTTTTAGAATGCATCAGTAATGAAAAGAAGCAACCAAGACATTTTAGTTCAAGCAAAACAGCAGGAAAAAAATGCCCAAGAAGATACTTTAAAATATTTTATTAAGGACATCTCGATCTCTCCATATTTAGGATACTTAAGGCACAAGTTTCTCTCCAAATGATTTAGCGTATCTTCAAATTTTAACAAATTTCATAGGTTAGTATTATAAAATAACAATGAACAGTAAAGAAATAAGAGTGAGGAGTACAGATACTATTCAAAATCATGTCAGGAAAGATGGTAAGTAAGATTTTAGAATAGTTTTCCAATAGCACTGGTGTGGACAAACAACTAAGTAAGCAAATGACTGTCGTGCTCAAGCTTGATATATTTTTGGAAAAAGATTAGCTGGCATTGTTGTCTGAAAAAGCAGAAGAATAACTTCAGTTTCTAGAAGGTTCCTTCCAATGTCTTGTTTTAAGCTATGACAGTTTTATGACTATGGGGTCCTGTAAAAAAAGTAAAGTTGAAAACATAATTCTCTCCATGGTTTAACCCCAGACGACAACTAGGACCATGCAGCCATTCACTCACTCTACCCCTCCGCCCAGTAGGGTAGGGAGAAGAGGGAGAAAAAAAGGGAGAACAACCTTCCCCCCAAAACTTGTGGGTTGAGATAAGGACAGTTTAATAGAACAGTAATGGAAGAGAAAAATAATAATAAAATTGGTAAAAGAATATGCAAAATAAAGTGATGCAACACAAATTGCTGTCACCACTTGATGACTGGTTGCCCAGCCTGTCCCAAGCAGCAATTGTGGATCCCTGCCCCCGGCCAACCTCCTTTTATATACCGAACATGACATATATGGTATGGAATCTTCCTTTGGCCAGCTTGTCCTGTTTATTTTCCCTCTCAGCTTCTATGGGAAGCTGAAAAAGTCCTTGACTTTCTATAAACATTACTTAGCAACAACTAAAACAATACGTGTTATCAACATTATTCTCATACGAAATCCAAAACACAGCAGCTACTATGAAGAAAATTAACTCTATCCCAACTGAAACCAGGACAAAAGGCTATACTGGAAAAATTCTAGAGGAATTTCTGTGATAACCAGAAGTCAGGTTTAATTCTCTCCACATGTTGACATTATCCCAAAACAGGCATTTTCTGGATTTCTGCTGAAAGTCATCACTGGAGACATCTTTGCATGTTATCCACCTACCTGTTCAGTTACTTTGAGTTTAAAACAGGCTGGGTCTGCATTCTTTAAGGTGAAGGACAAGGTATACATTAATTACACTGGGTAGAAAAGCATGTCTTTGTCAGGAAAATTCTAGAGCACCCATAATTACTATCAGCATAAAGATTTGAAGAGAGACAGACATAAAAAAAATCCATCCAAAAACGGTAAGAGAATTTCTGATCCTGTCAGCTCCATGCAGACAGAAGACAGTGGTCAGCACCAGGTGAGGGCACAGTGCTGGCTCAGGGATGAATTGCCAGTTACTCCCATGCTTTAAACCAGTATGAAGAGAAGCCTACATATAAAGGCTGGTGGTTATAAATTCATTTGCAAATCCAACAGTTTGATGCCAAAATCATGAACATGTCCTAAAATCCAAGTCACTGGGCCCTTAGGAAACACAGAGGAGCTGGGATTCACTACCACTTTATGACTATTTTATTTCATTTGCTTGACACACAAATCTCTTTTCCATAGGCAACAAGGGCTGAGACAGCAAGGGCTGTTATTTTTAGATGTATTTGCTTGATTATAGGACACACTTTTTTTTTTTCCTTGTGTTTTCTTCTGGAAAAGAAAGGGAACTGAAATCTACAGAGAAGGAAAATTCCTAGCCCATCACTCCTTTTGACTAGTTATTGTAAAATCCAACGTCCAAAATTAGGGAGTGAAAGGTCAAAACTGGAACCTTAGTTTTCAACTTCATAAATTCACAATAATTGACTGAAATAAAAGATTCAAACTCAAGTCCTCCGGAAGATGCGAGCAAGAGGGAGTGTGAAAATCCAGCTGAGCTTGTTTTAAGATATGATGCTTTGAGGACCATTAAAACTATTGCTAATCATTCTTCTGCACACAGAGAGGAAGTAATAGGAAAAGAGGACCATTCTGTGGTAGAAGAAATACGGTAAAAAAATGAAATATTTTAAGCAACATGGGATATCAAGAAGCAGGATCTATTAGCTTAGGACTTGATCCTGTGCAGCTACCCTCCATCCCTAATTTATCCATTCAGACGACCTGAAAAAAACCACAAGTGAGCTTTTTTCTTTATTTTTTTTTTTGTAAGAAGCTCTGAGGCTTCTAAACACCTGTCTCCAACCTGTAAACCCCTGTCTACAAACCCTGTCTACAACTCTAACACCACATGCACAGAAACTCATCTTGTTTCCCTTATAGTTTAATGAAAATGAACTTTTAAAGATATATGAATAGGCACAAAATCTAGACACATTGCCTGGTAGTGGCTGCAGTAGCTGACATCTTGACTAATATTGCAAAGGCAGTGTTTGGCAGATTTAATCATGATACTAGACTCAAGGGGCAACAGAGGCGTGAATAAAAGTAGCTGTGGCCATAGTTCACTCCATCAGTTAGGCTATGACCAGCTGATACAGATGATCACAACTATTTCTTGACCCCAGTAGAAGCTTTTCATAAAATGAAATCCTGCTGGATTCTTGCATAGAGACCAATTCAAGGGGAAACAATGACATTACCTACGCTTAAACAGAAGTTTCTCTCTCTGATGTTTCTATTCCCCATTTACCTTATTAACCTGGTATATCCTATTACCTTTAACAATATAAAGTACTGAGACACTACGACACCCCACAGTTGTTGTTTGACTTGAATCAAACATTACATAGGAATAGGTATTACAACAGAACAGAAGTCATAATGATTTAGCAATTCTGCAGCCCCTGCCTGCAATACTGGGAATGCAGTGTTAATCTCTCAAAAGTGTACATCTGTTTTTGCACAGCTTAAAACTTGAAAATGTTACTGAACATACACAAAGCTCCTTTGATTTATAGTCTGTTCAAAACCACATATGTCAAGAAAGTTACATGAAGTATGTGTCAGTAAGGACCTGGTCCTACAGTGTCCCAAGGCACCAACAGGAGAGTTTCCACACACTTAGAACAGGGATAAAATCTGAAACATACTGACGTCTGTTGAAAAAAGTGAAAAATCCAACTTATTGCCAGAAAAAGCCACAACGCTTCAGTGCAGCAGCACAGACATGGAATCAACACTTAATGAAACAGAAAAACTGTTAGACACTACACAAGAGCAGTTTTTCACAGGAAGCTAGAGGCCATCCATACATATTCAAAAGGATTTGTACATTATTTGACCTGTGCCCCAGAATGCTGAAAGTTGCTTCTGGTCCATCATTTACGATACATAATGCCAAAACATCTCCCCCACCCTGCACAGTGAAATGAAAGTACAATACATTGTACTCAAATATTCTCTTTTTTCTAATATTGTGAGAGAAGAAAAAACAGTAAGATAATTAAAAACTGGTAATAAAAATAATGTAAAAAGCTGCATAGGGCCTGGATCACAGTGCAACTTCAAATGCAACATTAAAAGCGAGGAGAAGAGAGATCTAAAGGAAATGTAATTATGAATAAATAAAACCAAGCATTTGCCCCACTTTCTACTTGTAGATGGGGAAAGGATGCTGCTATACTACATCTTGATTCACTACTGTTTGTGTAATTACTTTGGCATGGAACCTTTGCAGCAGTCTTCCAACACGTACTATTCAGGATATGCAGCACATTAGGAGACAGAGTGAATGAAGAGTTCTTGGTGTGCGACGGGACTTGAGAAAAGTCCTGGAGGAAGGGCACAGTAAAAAGATATGAATATGTTCACTACAGACTCAGCTCTGACGTCTTCCAACCCTGCTCCTGGGGTGCCCAGCAGTTAAGAGTGTCCCACGTTAGTAGCACTGGCATCACAAAACATACCAGACCGCAGCATGGCTTGAGAAGGCTTCAGCACTACAGAAAAGGTAACCGCTGCCCAGGTCTGACACCACAGCAACTGCACACCTTCACCCAGTCCACCCGCTGCCAGCGCACAGAGCATGGGGAGTCAGAGCTCAGCAAGGCTGCCTGCCAGGTACCAGCTCTGCAGTTACTAGTACAGAGATAGACATCTGGTGACCGACAAGGAGCCACTGATCCTAAACACTACATGTTAAATCATTCATCTTCTTTACTCTGAGAGTGGTGAGACACTGGAACAGGTTGCCCTGAGAAGTTGTGGATGCCCTGTCCCTGGAAGTGTTTAAGGCCAAGTTGGATGGGGCTTTGAGCAACCTGTCCAGTGGGACTGTCCCTTGGCCCTGGCAAGGGGTGTGGAACTAGATGATTTTTAAGGTCCCTTCCAACTCTAACCATTCTATGATTCTCTGATTTTATTCTCTTCTGCTAAACAGCACCAGCTTCCAAACAAAGCCTTAGCTGAAGTTTGCCAGTCTACTTTGCACCCAAGGCAATGTATGTAGCACTTAAGAGACAGACCAGCAGTTTGCAAGTGCTGATATATGTGGAACCTAAAATTCAGGCTCCAGTGCTTGACACTGATAGCACCTCCTTGAGAAGTTTGTGTATCAATGCTTTCAAAATTGCTGCTGTCCCTCTCACTTTTGATTGCTCAGGCTCCAGCCAGCCTCGGAGCCAGCCTTGGAATCAGGGGTGCTCTTAACAGTAGTCTCAAACCCCTGGGATTAATGAAAGCTAGGAGCAAACGTGAAGGAGAAGCCGAGGTGATACATTCAGACCCACTTGCTTCACTCAGCCAACACAAAGGAGCTAGACTGTATGAGTAAATATGTCTTAAAGTCTTAATCTAGTAACTTCAACAGTCGTCTAGAAAGATAAGGAAATGCTGATCAGTCTAATCTAGCAAATCCCCTAAACCCAACAGGAGAAAAATGCCCTCCCTATACAGTTCATAGGAAAGAGATATGGACTTGCAAAACTGAAACTGGCACCTATTTGTTCTTACCCATTGAGTTCTTTACACTTGCACAATGCTTCTTGTGATGAAAGCCATGAAAACTAAATCACAGAAAACTAATATGTTTGGCAGCAATCCTATGAAGTACTTTATTCCCATTTAACACAAAAATGAGGCCCTGGTTTCTCTGGGAAGAGAAACCAGAACTGACACCTTTGTGTCTTCTCCCCAACCACCCTTTAGCGTGAGCAGAAAGGTGGAACTTGCAGCCCATCAAGAATGTTATGAAATAAGATGAAACATCAGAAAAGTAAGGAAAGGCAATCTACAGTTCTCCTTGCAAGAGGCTGTAGTATTTTCCCACTTCTATTTTCCACAAAAATCAAGTAAACATTTCATGAGACTTAAACTCCTCTTCTATGCCAAGCAGCTAAGCGAAGTAGCAATGATCAGTGTATACACATCTCCAAAAAACAATGCTAAAATAAACTTCCATCACAAACTGAAACTAAAAAAGTGAAATATGCTAAAACAATTTTTAAAATTTATTTAGTGGAAATCCAGCAAACATAAAATTGGATGCAATAGTTTGCAGAAAGACTAACAAGAACAAAAAAAGCTCTGAATCATGAAAACAAAAAAGGTAACACGCTTCAGAAGTGTTGCATGATCTCTGATGGCATTTTCTGACATGTTGAGCAAAGAGCAATTCTGCATTTCAGAGAAACGAAGTTGGGCTCATAAACAAAACTTCAGGAAACAAATTCCTACGTCACTTCCTTTAGGGAAGATTTATGTAGTCTTTGTTTATTGCTGACTCCAATGACTCCAATGAAGCCAATTTCCACTATTGAAAACAGTAAAAATTTGCCTATGTCAGGGCTTGCAGAAGTGTTCAGGCAGTGGGGCTATTGGCAACCTTATTAAAATACATACAAATAGCCTGAAAAAAATTAATAAAGGTCTAGAGCTACACAGGTTATTCAAAATAAATCAACTGAAGTATTTATGCTTTTCTCCCTTCCTGAACTGTCTTTAATAATAAAATAAAATACGGAATATTTTTCCTATTAAAAATGATGTTTGAATTTATTCAGAATACAGATTTTGCACTGCATATTATCAGAAGACAGTGAAAATAATTGAGCAATCAGTACAGTATCTCACACAATTCTTATAACTAACCAAGAAAACAAAACACACACATGCAACACACAGGTAGCTCACAAAGCAAACTGAAATGATAGGCTAGTGACCAATTCACTTTTCGCAGTAGTCCACAGCTAGCAAATGCCAAGCTCCAAAGCAATAACAGAAAATACTGACAAAAGGTCCTATACACACACACACACAAATTGTTGCTTGTGCACAGGAGTATTTGTGAGCACTTCCCTGCTCTCCATCTCACTCCTATTTTTTCTTTGTTTGTTTTATGCTGGAATTTCCACTAAGTTCCAGCTCACAGAGTATGTGTAGCAGAGGAAATCGAGCCTACACCTCATGGCACAGTACAGGAAAGCTCCCGAGCATCTCAAGTGCTTGATCTCAACAGGAGGAGAAGCCAAAGGAGGAGTATAATGAGTATAAACGGATCATTGCGATTTATAGGCTGTATAAATAATTAAATGCTGGGTGTGCTATTAGCACTTTATCTACATCCCCACCCATGGGTTCTTTAGTTATCCAACATCAGGGAACTTGTATTTTGAGGTATCTGTTCTCAATGCTTCAGGGCATAAAATGTCACCCTGTCCTGCAGTGCTACAGTCCTTGTTTCTTCAGTGTGGTGAAGTTCTTTTTGTGTTGCTGTTGGGGTTTTGTTTTGGTTTGTTTTTAAAGAAGAATCTTTCTATCTGTCCATACATGCAGGAAAGAGGAGACCTCACAGTTCTTTGTGAAAGGAAATAAGAGACATGAGCAAACAATGCCGATACAGAAAGGGGAATCAAGCCAAGAGAGACTCACAGTTCTGACCCTCCAGAGTAAAACAGGCAATGGACACCTGACAAGCAAAATTCGTTGCTCCGGGGATACGAAAAGTGGTTCAGACCGAAATATTTCATCACCTTTGAGGCTACCAGTGACCGCTTCCCAAACAAGAAAATCACCAGCTTAATTAGGCTCCTCCAGCAATCTTAAAAATGGGGCTATCCATTCTTCACCCACCCTTTGCAGCATACACTTAAAGCACTTTCGGAGAATCTGACAATGAAGGTGCTTGGCTTTGCGAGCCTTGCAACGCAGCAAGAAGCCATCTGCAGCCCGGGAAGACAGGGGCAGAGCCTGATTAGCAATTCTGTGCAGGTCTCCTATCTTCTATCAGCATTCTCCCCTCCCCCTTCGCATCCCCCAGGGAGACCAGTTCCATATTCAAAGCAGCCCGGGGTCTTCAAGCAGAGAAATGTGCATGATTTGTATTTGGCATTAAAGCAGGGAAGGAACTCCAAAATTATAGCAGCTGCATCCAGCCCCTGAGACAGCCTAGCACCGATAAGGGATTCAGAGGGTCGCATAATTCATTTCACCTGCAGCAGTAGCATCAGGGGAGGTTAAATATGTCACTCCATCACTGTGAGGCAATGGGTTGGGGGAAGCCTTCATCATTCATCCTGTCAGCTCACACCTCCCTTCGCCTCGCATCAGCAGGGGCAAATGGGGAAGATTTTCTATAAGCATATGAACAACACAGTGGGGGACATGATGACCTTATGAGTTTCCTTCCTTCTAATTCGTGAATTAATTGTCAACACCTGCCCTGCTCTACCAGCTCCCCTCCCTGCACTCCATCTTCCTCCCAGTACAAAGGGCCTGATCCTGCAATACTTATTCCAGTATGTGAGCTTGGTGCCCTCCTGGGACCACACATGCAAATGACATTGCAGAAAGGTCAATATTGCAGGATGAGATGACCCATCCATATACAGCCAACCATATTTAAACGGTGTATAGACTTTGTTCCGGGAAATATACATCTCTAATTTGGCTTTCCTTGGAGACAAAGGTATTTTCTCATTATTTTTACTTTTATTGAAACATTTTGTTCGTTCTTGTCAATCTGAGGGCCTGGTCTTTCATACAGAAAATTTTCTAAGCAGATCTTCTCCAAAGTCATATTACCACCGAGGCCTAACACTACTCTTCTCTTGGTTGCATTATTTGCCAGAGTTCAACTGTGAGCACTTCAGGAGACGACGCCTGTCTTCACATACTGCACAAGTTCATGGATATTTGCACTCATGTACAATAAATAACAGCTTGCCTGTGACAGGGTCTTTGGGAATGTAGTGACCTCACCTCAGGTTTTTCTCTTGAGAATTCAGCTTTTGAGGCATTTCTGCGACATGTCAGTTGCCCATGATCATTGTGCAATAAATGCAGAAATGACACCAAACTTAAGAAAGAATAAAGGCAACATCTAAGTTTTCTAAGAAGATGCCATGTCTTAAGCCCTGCAAAGATCCATTTGATACATAGCACAGATCATCTTTCTTAAAAAAAAAAAAAAAAAGTGTTTAATTTTGTATAATTTATTTCATAAATGACAGAGTAAACCATAGAAGGACTTTGGCAAGAAAACACAAGCATTTAGATGTTTTAATTTCTGGTATAAATACGTACATAGAAAAGAAGCAAATTTCTTGAAAGCGTTTAGAAACTAAGAGGGATATTTTCATTTTGAATATATAATTCAAGCACAGTAAACCAGAAAGGGCCAAATGAAATAAGTGCAAAATGAAATATTATTAACATTCAAAAATTGAAAAGCAGTAAGTGTGCAAGTCGTAAACAATTTTTTTCCTTTCTGTTCTATCCTGGACATACAGGGCTTTATAAACAAATCAAAGCATTAATACATGTGCTCAAGTAATTTCTGTACCTACAGTTTAAATCTTCCAGCATTCATGAAAAATGAAGAGCTTGTTCTGTTTCACTCTAGAAGCTACACTTTTAAGGAAGGAACTAGTCCATTAGCCTCCTGCAGAAAAATTCAGCGTAAGGCATTTTTTGATGTCTTGATGAAGATAAAATGCAGTCTCATTTGGTGCTTTCAAAAATTAAAAATAAGTAAATACATTTTTCAGTAAGTTGTTTTTCATGCCTTAAGGCTACACCTTTGACTGGTTCTCACTGTATTTTCTCCCCTGGCTTGAGTCGCTAAACTCAGGAGCCGTGGGTCTCTGGCAATCTGTTCTGCTCTGCCACTGGTGCTACTCCTAACACGACAGACAACTGAAGGATAAAGAGAGGGTTCATAATCAAATGCATACTGGGAAAAAGGCTTTTTGCTTCTGCCAGCTACCTACAGCTCATGCGCAAATATCTGTGAATGAAATGATACGTCAGCAGGTGAATAATTCAAAGCATTCTTTACTTCTCAACACGCTTTTCACAATGAGACTTCAGAGCAGTAGGCAACCCAAGCCTGATTACCAGCGGAGTAAGTTTAAAACAGATACATAGATAGATAGAGGGAAGAGTAAAATGACTAGGTACTTCATCCTTCAGAAACTATTTCAGCCAAGGGCTGGACTGGTGCTCTTGTTTATGACGCCAGTTTTGCTATAGAGCATCTATGACTCACAGCTGGGAGTCATTTGCTGAATTCCAATGGGATTTCCACAAAGCCAATGTGGAAAATAAGCTCACATCTGTTTCATAGCATATATACCTTTAGAGGGTCCAGATTGGCAAACAATGACTTTAGCCATATTATAAAATTACTTCACAACATGGGACAATTTTCACTCTCTTTCAGAAAAGCTTAAATTACATTCTAGAACCATACGTGGCAGCCCAGGACTCAGCTACACACAGTACAGCAGAGTCACCATCGCTAAATCATAGCAGACGGCTTGAATGGCAGTATCATCTGTAAGGCATGCTCTTTAAGCAAGAGTCTTGCCTCTGCATTTTATACTACCAAGGACACAGCAGCATCACAATTCATACTTCAAGAAGGTTGCGAGTCAATTAAGAGTGAATTCAAAGGAGTCTAAAAGAATCATAAAAAACGTTTAAAAGGTTTTAAATTGTAGCAGGGAAGTTTCAGGCCAGGAAAACTTTTCTAATGGTGAGATCAGTTAAATACTGGAAAAGACACAGAATCTCCACGAGGAGACTGGGAGGTCTTTCAGAACAAGCTAGGCAAAGTCTGCCAGAGATGGTGTAGACAAGGAATGCAACATGTATCTCTTGAGGTCCCTCTCAGACTTCCCATGAAACTTGGAACAGCTGACCTCTGCAAGGTCTATGACGGAAAGCAGTAAAATGGTATGCGTTAGAAGTTCTGAGCAGTGACTGAATACAATATCCTTGACCTTAATTTGCACTTTCTTAATTTGCACCTCTTTCACAAGCATCCAAGTTTAAGACATTTAGAATTGCACTGCTTTCATTCTGATTCAAATGGAATAGAAAAACTGTAACCGACCAAGTTCAAAGTAGCTGATGAATGACCATAGCATACACACGTCAGGGAATTGAGCCTTTATTTTCTGTTATCCATCGGAAATGCTGAGCCACGTAATTTCTTGGAGCACAGCATGCACTGCTAGTGCTGTCCTACCGCCTCACCTCCACTACAAGGACTGACTTTATTCTCGACGAAGCAACCCGAACGACACTTTTTTCACAACCCACAAGCATCCCCTTAACAAACTGGAAAAATCCCAAAGAAAAATCCCATTATATATAACAATTAGGCCTACAGTTTATTCAGGATTCCAGAAGATCACATGCACACCTACATTCCTAAGCATTCTTGAAAATCCCAGGCTACAACTGTAAAGTAGTAGCAACAGCTATCATTTATGTCATTAAGTTCAAGCTTCCTAATTGGGATGAAGACCTCACTATGCAAGCTGCAGTATTAAGACTGAAAAGCACAGGCCACTGACTTTAAAAGTTTAGAACTGAATCCCAAAACAAATTATAATACAAGACTTCGATAGAGGCTGGGAGGGAAGATGAAAATAAGGATAAGGCTATCTACATCAGCTAATCACAATCAACTGGATGTTTTATCTTCCACAAGGAGCATGAATAAATAAATACCATTAGCAATCCCTAGTCTGCTGCTAAACCTAGCCATCATTAGCAAGCTGATTGCTTCCAGACACTAAACAGGAGTCAGTCTTAAGGATGTCTTAAAGGAGGGGAGATGATGTTAGGTGGGCAACTGTGCATGAAGGACACTGTGCCACCGGC
Organism: Charadrius vociferus; assembly: GCF_000708025.1. Classification (NCBI taxonomy): domain Eukaryota; kingdom Metazoa; phylum Chordata; class Aves; order Charadriiformes; family Charadriidae; genus Charadrius; species Charadrius vociferus. The sequence continues at coordinate 279,475 of NW_009650072.1, read as the reverse complement.
AGTGAAGACACAGATAAACACAGCGAGGGGCGGGGGGTTGGGGGTAGAACGGGGAGAGAAGAGACAGAAGGGGGAAAGTTAATGGGCTCTGAAGGTGGGAACCAGAACTTCGAATTTGATATAAAAAAAAAAGCAGAGTAACTGGAAGAACCAAAGAGACTGTGACATGATCAGAGTTACAAGCAAGGAGGAGTATTTTAGCACACACGTACCGAAGTGGGGGTGACAGAGGTGTTTAGAAGGAGAAGTGAGAAAAAGGTTTCTGTGATTAAAAAGGGTTGGGAGGCGGGGAGAAAACCGAGCTATGATTTTAACAATGCAGCCAGATACTTAGAGTTAAGCTTGCAGCTGAAAGAAAGAAGCTATTCTTCAGAGTTTAGCTACCTGGATTTGCCTAATTATGCTCTCCAATGAGAAACACTGAGCATTTTAAAGAAGTACCCTATGTCAGGTTCTCCTCACCACCTTAATAAGCCTTAAGAAAGGAAAACTTTCAATCTAAAATGGGTAGTAGGCATATTATGAGAGCTAGTAGAGAGTTATCTACTTCAGGGACATTCTCGTTGGGTACTTTCTTTGTTCAAAAATCTGAAAAACTCAATCAACAAACTTACATGAGAAGAACTTTCAAAAAGATGTACATTAGAATGATATGGGAAAGAAAAGGCCTTTTACCTGCCATCTTTCAACTAAATTAAATGCCTTCTTGTTTTTAAGTGATGGAATGTGAATAACAGCTAGAAGCAGCAGACAAACATTGGTTTCTCTCCCATAATATGCACTTGCCAAGAAAACAGTTCCATCAGTACCTAACCCAGTAAGTGTACACAAACCACACAAACTGTAATGTTGAATTTTACAAAATAGGCAGGTGCCGTGGACACCTAAAATAGACATAAGAGGGAAAAGTTACCTGGAATAATCTCTCAGAGAAATCACTACAAGAGAAAGTCCAGTGAGGTCTGTGTGCTTCTAGCTGCATCTCGTGTTTTGATAGCACCGTTATTGCTTCTTCATTTTAAAACTATTTACTGTACTATGTACTATTTACTGTGCATTCAGTAGAACCTTGAGTTTTGGACTTGGTGTGTTAAACTATGAGTCCTTATCAGATGCCGTAGAATTCCTGTTTTGAGAGGCATAGAATAACTGTTTGAGTCACTGGTTATGCCCACTAGAATAACTTCCATTGTGCTAAGGTTTCTGGAATGCAAACCACTTCCCACTGACTTCTTAACTAGGTAGTCTGTTAACTCAGCTAAACTATTGTCACTTGGGAGTTTGTCAATCACCAAATTAAAACTGTCTTCAGCAGAAACTCCTCTCATTCTCTCCCCCACCCCCAACCCAAGAAAGCAAAGCAACAAAACCAGATTGACCCAAAAAGGCAAAAGAAATCCAAGAGAGGGTGACCAATGTGAATTTTGATCTTTTATCTCTCAGAAGCACTGTGCTTGATGCATTTGATGAAGTGAGGCAAACTTGCCGTTAACAGCCCAGTGATTTTAAGTGTCTGGTCTAGTTATGTGTCTGGGACTGCTGGATACCATCTCTTATTTATTTGTTTTTAAAACTCTCTTTTTCATCTTTCTGAAACTCATCTCTGAATGTCATGCTCACAATCATCTACGTATCCAACCATGACCATGGATCTTCTGCACTGAGTGGTTGTTCAGCCTCCTTTAACACTGTTGATGGGATGGCATTTAAACAAAATACCAAAAAAATATCAGTGCACATGAGCAGAGAGATATTGTGAAGCAGCCAGCTCACCTGTACAACCCCAGGCGATGATCCTGGGAACATATTCCTCCTGCTTTTCTCAAGAAGGAAAGAAAATGCAAGATACTGGACAGCCATAAGCCAACAATGATTCTAGTCCCATCGTGAGAACTTTTTATTATCATTGTTCTCACCTACAAACACATTTACAGGAAAACAAAGTCTGCAGTCTCTTTCACAGTAAAGAAAATTAAGGACCCAACATGAAATTATCAGCCTCAGCCTGGAGAGCCACAGCAGGAGGTTTTGCACAGTCTGGTGTTTTAGGCAGTATCTGATTGAGAAAAGAAGTGAGGTTCCTTGTTCTGTGGGAAGCAGCAGGCTGCTCAGGGCACACTGGGGATGATGACCAGACTCAGATATCCCGGTCCACACTGCTCGCAAATAGGACAATGCAACTACAGCAGAAAAGTTGTGCTCAGTGTGACTTCACTACTGCCAACAGTCAAACTAGATGGATTAAAGCCACCTTGGTGAAGCCTGCCTGCATTACAGACATACTGCAGACTTCAGTGTGCAAGACTCAAAGGCGGGAGGAAGAAATCTAAGGACTAAGGACTAGCAGAGCAGGAGAAGGCAAAAATCAGAAGAGCTGGAATCACAGTGCAGCTGCATACAGCTTTAGAAGTAAATGTATGAAGCACGGACTACTTATAGAAGAAAGAATATTAGAGGTCTGTGGTTGATTTGGGTAAAACAAAGTCAGAGAGGTGTATGAAAAAAATTGTGAATTGATGCATTTTGGAAAGACTGGGCAGGGGGAGAAGGAAAGAGGCTAGAGGACAGGACTGAAGAAATTTGGTCGTAATATACATTACAGTTCAACAGTATCAGAATAGAACGGATAAGGTGTGGCAACATAACAAAGTCACGAGCAAATCTGAAACAATGCATCAGATGTTAAGCAGGGGGGGGAAAGGAAAGTTACTATGATAGAGAAGACTAGCCTCTGTCTTCCATGCTTTAAAAAAAAAAAGTTAGTGTTTTGTAATGTGATTATTTACATCTCCATATAGTAGTACTCACTGCCACCAACCATAAATATAAGATGGTAGAAAGTTTGCAATAAAAAGGACAGAAAGGAGATCAATGGTAGAATTTCAGTGAATGAAAAATTTCTATTATGTAACTTCCCATCTTGTACACAGCGTCTCCAGGCTTCAATCTGGTGCCAGTTCCTACCCTGATGATTAACAACTAGATTCCGGGGTTTTGTAATGCTGTGACCTTCACAGACACAGACTATCACTTGAGAGACGGTATGAATCAGAATCTCCTATCCTGGTAATACAGTAAGACAAAACTGGGTCTCATCCTCCCCACGCAGGGCTTATATAGATGTATCTTGTGCTGTTCGAGTGGGCCCCTGAACCCATTGCGCTCATGATTCATGAAAAAGCACAACAGACATTGTCCTTGATCTCCTGTCAGTGACCTGCACCCTGTATGTCCAGTCTACTGTATAAGGACTCCAAAGCACTGGAAGAAATCACTTTTCAGGGCAGTCCCTCACAAGTCCATCTAAATCTGTGGAATTAAACAATGAAAGAAAATACCATGTATTACTATACCATTAAAAGTAAAAAGTGCCCCTCAGCTTCAAAATACAAGCATATGAGCTTCTAGAAGCATTTAACTGAACTGCCAATTCCATCATAGTGCCAACAGTGATTGTCATTTGTCCCTCCGCCATATTACCCTTAACAAGAGCTCGTGGGTTCTCATGGCAGTGCAGCCATCGTGAAAAGACTGAACCTGACAGGAAGTCCTCTAAACCAGCACAGAGTCAGGCAGAGTGTTAGCAGTTCACCCGGAGTTGCTTCAGCAGCCCCAAAAATACACTGCAGCAAATAGCCTTCCATGAGCTGGACTTTGACTAGATGAATTGATCTGAATGTATTTCATCTCTAGTTTCCCTGAATCAATGCCTGATTTGCACTACAACTCCCAAATTCAAGAAGCCAAAAGCCATTTGTAGGGAGTATAGCAGCAATGACATCCCAAGAGGTTATTCAGTGGCTTCTTTGCTACACAGCAAACTCTAGTTACATCAAGATTTTAATTCTTGTCTCAAGCCTATTGACAGCAAACTACAGCCCAATAAGCACTTGTGATCAAACAGATGTGCATCTGACTCAAAGCTGATTCAATTTCAAAATGGACAAGACCAGAGCTTGATGTTCTGACACAAGTCAAAAACATTTCTCTGCTTCTGTCCCTCAGGTACCCAAAAGCGAGTCTATTCTACTTCAAGTTCTCTGAACAGCTCTTCCTTATGTTTGGTTTACACATGCCAGCAGTTTCACTTCAAGCAGAGCCCTTCTAATTTTGAGTTTAATATGATTTCCTGGCATTCTAAAGGTGTGGGAAATACAAGTACTAGTGATATCTTTGCCTGTGTTTCCTATCACTAGAAGTACTGGCTACCAAAATTAAGTGAAATCTTAAGGGATATCCCAACTACATTCTACCTTATTCCAGTACCTTTATACATCTTTGATAGCCTACACAACTTCTTTACAGCCCTGAAACAGGCACAGGCTACAGCGTCAGTGCTGGACACCTGTGTCTGCTTTGGAAGTCGTCCTTCAGAAGGACTACAGGAGCCAGGGTTTAAAACTGCCTGAACACTGAAGTGAAAGGGTTTTCTTTGGTCCCAGTAATGGAAAAGGGTGGCAGATGTCAGGAGGCAACTGCAAAAATCATTCCTTTCTTTTAGGCTGCATGGATCTATTGATGTTCCTAATTGACAAAGCTCTCCTCATTAAACAAAAAGCCATGGAAGATAGTTTCTGCCTTTTCCCCACACAAATCAGAACACGCAAAAAGCAGTTTAAAGGATTTTAACTGTTCTCCGAAGTGTTATTCTGAATCACATTTCAGAATCCATTCATGCCTACTTCAAAACTCTTGCTTATTTTTCTTCCATCTCCTCCTTCGTTTTCCCACAGCCCCTGGAAACATAAAATTAAGTGTAATAAAATATCCATACCTATTAAACCAAACCAAAAAAAGTTCTTTTTGTCTGGGATTTGGATTTTGATGAACTGGGGCCTTCCAGGACCTTCGCTTTGATGTTTTCAGAAACATCAAAAGATCAGGCTTGTTATCAACATCATTAGTGCAGCCTGAAGATGTTTAATACTCCAGCACATACAGAAAATGCAGCACAGAATCCCCCAATGGACTTTGCCTTGTTTTCATTCCTTCTTTTTTAATTCTGTTTTGCATTTCTCATTCTGAGACACTTGCCTCTCTCCCACCCTGCCCTATCCTCTCATTAATTCACCAGACGAGCTTTCTAGTGCCAACCTATTCCCCTTTCCCAAAGGGAATTTTATAAACTCCTTTCTCCCCTACCATGACATAACATACAGCGTTTCTCCTGCAAGCATTCACTGACATATACAGAAACATAGCACATCTCTTCAGTTATTTTGCTGAAAAGAGGTTTTGTTTTGTTTCAAGTCTTTGTTGTTCTTTTTTTTTTTTTAATAAAGGTATAATTTTCAGAAAAGATTTAAAGGGGAAGTGAGGGGAAAAAAGCAGAACTTGAAATCCTCCAGAGGAAGAAGCAGCCAACCTTTGGTGCTTCATCTATTAATTTTGGGAAATCTGCTTCCAAACCACATTTCAATGACAACCATTAATTTAGACCAAATAGAAAGTTAATACATGAACAGAATGCATTGAGCTCACTCCATAGGTGTTTCTTTGATATGAAATGCACCATCCATAGATCAAGCCCTCAGCTGTTCAAACCAGACAAGCACTTATGAAGACTGTTGTTGTTGTTGATACAAAATCTAGGGAGTGCTCATGGCACCTGACCCTGCACTTTTTCACAGAAATGGTGTGGTTATTTCACCGTCCATGTGCAACACAAGGGACTTCCAGCATATAAACTTCCCTACGAGATTCCATAGGACTAAATAGACTTACTGCATAAAAATCTTGTAGCTAAGTTCCTCTCCAGGTCACCACCAGGTATCTCCACAGCCAGCACACGTTGTGACGGAGACCAAAATGTTCTAAGTGAAGCCTCTTGCTTTGGCTCTTCCAGGGCTCCATACTTCTCCCTGGGTAAGTACCTCAGCACCAGCAACCTACCTTGTTTCTTTTTTTGAAACTGTCACTTTTTGCTGAACAGGCAGCCCCTTTGCACAAAAGCATGCCAACTAAACTGTATGTATTTTAATTTAAAACGTTAGCATCAGATTGAGCTTGTAGTTTGATGATCACTTATTTTTGTCCTTCCTATCAACTATACGAATCAAGCAATATTCTTTGAGGACTGGTCAAGCAGAAAGATTTATTCCAACACTATCAGGCTTCTTTTATTGCAAGCAACATCATTATAAAAATATCACTGCATGAAAGGAACTACCAGTGACAAAAGCTGTACAGGCTAACTCTGCTCTGCTGTCCTTGATCAAACAGTCTCATGTAATCTTCCAACAGAACTAATGCCTTCTGTACCCCTTTGCTATGAACAATGTATTCCATCTGATTCTCTTCTATAGAGCTATCAACATCTATTCGGTTATAACATGCATATTTGTATAAAGCCACAACTGCTTAAAGGAGAAAACAGAACAGGTCATCACATATCAAGCTAGACTTCACAGAAGTATAGAAAAGGACGATGATGAATAAGCAAACGATTCAAGCCGTAACTTAGGAATTTTGTGGGCTGCGGTATCTCTTTGTTCTGTCTAGATCTAATGTTGCTATATTTACACAAACTAATGGAAGTATGACTGTAGCACAGTCCCCATAACCACATGCTCATTACCCCACTAGCCTGTGCGTGTATGTTGAGGTCGGCATGGACATACTAGCACTGCAAACATACTATTCGTTGTCTACATCAATACAATTCAGTGACAAAAGCGGAAACCCTGAAATACCTGAAAATGAAATGTTTTCTTTTCCATTCTTTAGTTATAGAAACCTTGGATTCAAATTTCCCATGGGAAACAATTCAAATGCATTTGGAAGGCACTGATTTGCAGCCAGGAAGGTGTGGACATATCATAGAATGGTTTGGGTTGAAAGGAACCTTTAAAGGTCATCTAGTTCAATCTCCCCTCACAGACAGATATATATGTGTGTGTGTATACATATATGTATCTTTCCCATAGAAGCAATATATACTTCAGTGTGAGTACTTGTTAGTGCTGCAGAGCAGAAATGCACAGACCAGATAACCAGGAGGGATTTTGCAGGTCCACAGGGCAGTACACATTTGACAGAACTGCATGCAGAGAAACTTGCACAGTAGTTGCCTGCAGTACTATATGCCTGACCTTGCAAAGACCTACAGTAAATATTTTTCACTTGGAATTATCCCTCTGACAACAAAATTACACCACAATGCTTTAAAAAGTACAAAAGGAAAGACATATGGGAAGAATTTTTATTAAGTGATTAGAGTAAATTATTACTGCAGAATCCACCTCTGTCACATGCTTTTAATAGGAGAGTAGCCATGACTGGTAGCTTCCAGAAGGACTGTGTTGTTACAGGTGTAGCTCTGATATAAACAGATCACTTTATAATGTGGCTGCATTCTGTCCTTTAAGGACTGTGTTCTTCCTACTATTTAATACACTCAGTTTAATAGCACATTGTCCTGACTTGCTGAAGAACTGGAAGACTGCCATTCTTCACACGCCGCACAGATACATTTGGCTGACAGAGCAAGCAGCTGTGCTGCTCTACTACTCAAGAGGATGGGCCAAATTCAGAGCTTTTTTAGGCTGAGGTACACGGTCTGTTGATCTCTGTGGAGTCATGTGCGCATCCTGGAATCTGGGACAGAGTCTGGGTACACCACAGCTTCAAGAGCAATGCTGAGAGATACTTATCCATGCCAATACCAAACTGAATATATCAGAAAGTGCTATACAATTGGCTGAGCTGTTTGTGACAGTGGTTAAGAACATACATATCCAAGCTACAGTAAAATATACTTTATAACCTTCTGGTTTCATACAGCAATGTGGCACTGGTAGTAGGCACAGGACGCTAGACTTGAGACCTAAGCTTTAATCAGGCTTGTGTCAGTGGCCTGCTGCATCATCTTTATAATTCACTTCATTTCCCTTCCATAATTCATTTCCACTGTCTGCAGAATGGAATTAACAGTATTTGCTTTCCATATTGAATGCTTTGAGAACTACCTTTTACAGCTGCTACATAAAAGCATTACTGAGTATATTTAGGAACTCTCTGTGTGAACTGCTGAAGCACATTTCTAATGTCAGCAGGATATTAGAAGACCCCTTGTCTCACTGGAACAGCTTTAATGAGCTACTGGAAGGAGCTCAGTACATGTTTCTACTGCCACAGTGATGCATAACTTGTCCATACATCAAACGGTCTTGGAATATTTACCTTTTCTCTGAACACTCTTGGCTGCAAGGATACAAAGGCTATTCATGTAACTGGAAATGTGCCAGTATGAAAATCTGGGCAGCCTAACAGCTTTCTACAAGACGTGTGAAGATAAGGTGGCATAGAGACAATAGGAGCCAAATTAAATTCCCCAAACTCCATCTTTCTGGGAACTGGAAATTAAGAATTAAGGTTTTGTTGTGCAACCTCTTTCCAGGTCAAAGATTACATGGAGACACAGAGGGGACAGGTTCCTATTTCATTCTTCATTACTGGTTGTCATAGGTTGATGAAAAGATTAAGCAGTAAGAATAGCCAAGATTGTTACCATAATATTCTGAAATTTGGATTATGCTAAAGCAATTCTTTAAAACTGTAACAACTAATGAGGCTTGGTACAAGGAAAGATCAATTCTGTGACAATGTTGCATTTCCATTACAGAGAGAAAACACTCTT
>NW_009650072.1:262787-270790 GCF_000708025.1 Charadrius vociferus | reverse complement strand
CTCTTTCCTATTCCTATGCCCCTACAATGATTTGACACTGCAGGAATGTTTAGGGCAAAGTAGGCACTTAGAGAATCTGTGAAAAGCTACAGGAAGTTCCCAGTTCATTCTAAGAAAACCCAGATAAAAACAATACAAGAAACTTCCTCCTGTGTTACCACATACAAGAAAGAAAGTTTCCACCTACAACAGACCTCTGCAGTGTTTTCACCCAAACACCTTACCCACAGTGATTTCAGATAGACCTCCAGCTCCTGCCATCTCACAGTTTCTACTTCTACAGCTCCACCACCAGAACACACACGTGTATGAATACATCCTCAAGCAAGATAGTTGGTTGCTATGTCAACAGCACCTAACCAGGAGGAAGAAACAGGTACCAAAGGAGAGAGGGGAGGCAGAAGACACAATTAGCAACTTCCTCCTCTGAACACATCTACGGTGGAACTGTTTGCTTGTAAGACTCGGAAATGAAACACCAAACCTTTCATTAGCATTCAAAGCCACGTGAAATCCAAAGATGTCTTTGCAAAACCTGTCAGTACTAACTAACCATCTGCATCAGGAACAAAACACACAGTTATGAGAGGGGGAACACAAATGGGACCCTTTCTGCTGGAGCCTGCAGAGGGAAGGAAAGAGAGACAGGGGCATGTGTCCCCTGTTAGATGGTTGCAAAGACCAATTCAAAGGCAGCGTGCCTACAGGTTCTCTCCCTCTAAAACAAACCTTTGGGGAATTCTTGAATCTAAACAAAATCCATCCTTTCAAGCTGTTCAAACAGCACTAGCAGAGAGGAAGCACAAAAACGGTGCCAAAATAAACACACAAATGAAATGGAAATTACCTTGAGGAAAGCTAACTGAAAAACACAGGCAAGAGATAAGTGGCAGAGGCAAAACCACCAACTTCAGAGAAATTACACCAGCTTAGACCAGCTGTGACACAGACCTAAGTGTGGAGAGAATGCAAAGTTAGACCAGAGTAGACTAGCAGCATGTTTTATGGGGTGGGTGAACACACAAAGTGACAGAAGGGAATACTTTGGATAATACCTTTTCCCCCCCAAGGTCTCTCTAGTTTAGTCACTCTTGCTTCCAGGATTTAAATTTTCTGCTCTTCCATTCAGAATCTAGAGAATGTAGTATCGTTATGAAGCTCTTCAAAAACTACAGATAAAATGCTAATGCAAATGTAAAGAATTATTATTGTTGCTATTATTGAGGATGCTCTAAGTTCCCCTGCTGATTTGCTAGCAAAACTGATCCTGTTATCGACCCCAGTTAAGACTTCGGGCTTGGGCTTTCGTCTCTAGCTATTTTTGCATAAAACATGACACAATGCAATATATGCAACCACAATTACATTGCAATTTATTGGAAGGAAAAACAGATCCTTAACTAATCATAGCAACTACTATTTGCAAATATGACAAAGTTCACTCCAAGGTACAGACTTGGGTGACCCATACAATCCTGTTACTGTGTGACAATGCAACGATGTCAAAATTAGTGGATTCACACAAGCATTAACAGGATTAACACACTGGTTTATCAGCCACTACACACACAATTCCCTAGACAACAAAGCATTCCCATCACTGGGATGAAGCATGGCAATTATTTAACTGTGCCGCAACGCAACATGGTCATTTAAAAACTGGGATCAAAGTCTACTACATGCAGGAAATTCGGAGGGAGGGAGTCTGACCACGCAGAACAGATTTGCTTTGGACACTGAAGTTAGTAAGTCACCAGCAAAGCTACACTACCTTTTGATGCCCATGAATAGACAGTACCTCAGCTCGACCTGTCATTTAAAGTACTGTGGCTCCTGTATCAGATTGTCACACTGAATCTGTGTAAAAAGTGCTGCCTTCTGATTCAGTGACCTCACTCCCAAAGCAGAGTTTTATTTGATGATAGATATTCTAAGCCACCGCTGACCTCAACCAACCTCACTTAATATACAAATTTTAAAATCTGAGGCTGCCTGCTCTCTTAAGAAGGACCACAACATTTTAAACATTAAAATGCTACCAGAATCCAAAGCCATCCTGCCACAGATCTCATCCAAGGACCACTGCCAACAAAGGGAGGACTCCTGTACTGTTCAAAAGAATTTTGGTTAAGCTGTATGCAAGCAAAGCATGGCTGATAATGAAAGTAAGATCCCATTTCCTATATGTAATCATCACTATCACAAGACCACTTGGTGCACAGGAGGGACTCAGCTTGACTTCACCCCTCCTCTGTCCTAAGCTTAGACCTCTCCAGCCTCTCCACACCAGGCAGAGAGCTCTCTTCCACTCCTGTGTCCTTGCACCTAGTAGCTCACTCCTTAAGCCTCAAGAAGAGACATTCTTTTCTTTATGAATTTAAATCCCTGCCAGCAGCAGCATCTATTGGAAGAGCTCACCGAATCACTTCCTTCCTGCCTTCCCAGATCCAGCTCTTTCGAGGGGCAGGGATGGAATTTGTGGGGTGGGTTAAGCAAAGAAAAGGTAAAAGGAGTCAAGCAAGTACAGAGAGAAGTGAGTGAAACAGAGATGACAGTGGTATCTGAGGAAAGCCAAGGAAAAAAAATGGCAAATTGGGGAAGGGGGAGAAAGAAACCCTGAGACAACGAGATATCAAAGAAAAAGAGAGAGAGAGAACATGCAAGAAGTGATCTGGTAAGCAGAGGAAGAACAGAGCTAACGTTATTACTCCAGGCTTCCTCGCATTTGATACCCAACTACTGGAAAGGAATCCAAAGCTGCTTCCCAGGGGCTCATTCCTAACCCCTCCTGCGTAAGCAAGGTACATGCACTAATGAGCTTTTTAGGGTTTAAATTATTTCTTTTAGAGCAAAATCAAGATTAGCACTTATTGGGTTATACTGACCTCCACTTACTGATCCAGTAACTTGCATAAATATGAAAAAAACAAAACAAAACCCTCACAAAAAAAAAGAGACCCACAGATTTGTATACACTATAGCAAACTGCTTCCTAACTCGGAAAGTTATGGCACAAATCAATCTGTTTTGTCAGCTGAAAACTGACAGAAATGCAAACCCTTAGTGCTTGGGATGGTAGGGAAAACACCAGGATTATACTGACACATTGTTCCAGGGTTGTGACAGTAACACTAGATTTCAGTAGCTTCGGGGGGTTAGGATTCCAGGTCAGAGGGGCTGCTCACCTGGCATTATTGCTCGACTTTCCAACGGGCAGCAGAGAGAAATTAAAAGTGGGTGTTTTGACTCTGAATGCCTTGTTAATAATTTTCAGTTAGCAACAGCTACTGATGTCATACTAAATCTTAGGGTTAGCACTGGGGTTTTGGAAAGTTAAGAACTACAAAGCTGAAGTGATTCTTTCCTATTGAACAATAGAAAGTAGCCAAGTGGAAATCCAACATCAACAGATTTGAATACTAAATTTGTGTCAGCTACAGCAATTAGAATTTATTTTCAAAAATTTACAATTAAGGTTTGGAACTGGGTATTGTAGTGTGAATTATTACTAAATGTTCTCAGAAGAAAGATGAGGACAGGCAGGGCAGGCATAAAAATTTTTTTTTTTACACGTGACCATTAATTCTGGATAATCAGGCTGTTATCTAGCTTATATTCACACCTGCTATTAAGGTTCATTATGGCAGGATACAAAAACTGGAATTATTGTTTCATTTTGGAAGGTACAAAGATTTGATTTGTGTATCACAGTTTGAATGCTGGAGCACTAGCTGGTACCTACCTTACACAGACAGCTAAAGCTAGGAATAGGTTATAATCTCAGGATGTGATATCTGGATGGAAAGGTCTGAAAATTTCCCTAAGACCCATATATCTTGTTGTTGTTGTTAAGTTTTTACAGTAAGCTGAGGATTAATGTAAAATCATTTATATATTTTTATCCTAGTTTCTAGGCATCACAATATTTTTTCTATAAATTCAAGACTAGAGTTAGAGTCAGGGAGAAGGACAGTAGTGGTCAGAGTGTCTAAGCTGTTGCTTTACTTTGCAAACATCAGAAAAAAGACATTCACTAGCATCACTGAATTTTCATATGGTACTCAATTCCAGGGTATAATAAGGACGTTCTACTCTACAAAATTAATTCAACATTGAAGTGCTAGATAGTTAAAACTGATATAGGTCCACTGATGGCATGCCTGAAATCAATGAAAATATATTAGTTCGCATAATTGAATTTGGTTCTGTGTTTTCAAACCTCTGGATTTGTGTTTAAGCTTTATTTTGTCCATTACAGGAAGGGATTTTCAAATACTTTATTGGCATCATAATATTGTACAGAATGATCTTCACTTTTTTTTCTGCTCAAGAGATGCCTGGAATAGGGTAACAACAAAGGTCCCTTTCAGATATTGAGACGAAGCTACAGAAAGGTGAGAAGCAGGAGTGAAACAGGTGCCAGAAAGGACTGAAGTGAAGTAAAGATTACGTGACTCTAACCACTGCTTCTGCAGATGTTGAGAAATTAATTTCTGCACAAAACTACAGGAGTGCTCTAAGCTATTTTGACTGGCTTTGGACCTGAATGGGTAACAGCAGAGATGTCAGCACAGCAATTTTCTCATTTCTTTACACGACAAACTACTTATAAATATTTTGGGGGAAAAAATCCTGAAACATAAGCAAACCTGAACTCTAGGCAACTTATGAAGAGAACAGAAAATGAATGAAAAATGCCGTGCGAGTGAATGAGGTCACAGTCTTTGAAACACCAATTAAAGTCTTCAAAAGCTAAAACAATGGTGTACTGCTAAGTGCTAATCCTCCTACTGAAGAGGAAGAAGGCTGAGGGGTAAGACTGTTTAAATTATTAATATGACCCCATGCTAGTCTGCCTCATTGCAACAATGAGAAGAATTATAGTGAGGGCAATGTTATTTTAAATTACTCTCAGCAAGGTGTAGAGCACTTACTCATTTCCCATGGGTTGGTGTTTACATGCGTTCATGCATTCCTCTCATACTCCTCCTGCATATACGTATTGATCTAATTCAAAAATATTTCATATGTCCAAAAGAAAAAGTTAATTACTGAAAGAGCAGATTCAAAAATAATCTTTTTTACTGGAATAGCTTTGTTATAAAAAGGCTAGAGCTCATAAGCCCTCAAGGCAAAGCCCTGTATGACAGGAGACAATGAACTGTTATGAAGGATGGCTTAGAGAATGAGACGTGGGGTTAGCATTCAGGACACCTGGGTTCAAGCCCTCTTTAGTTAATGATTCTCTGTGTGACTTTGAACAAGTTGCTTAATTTATTACATCTTTTAGTTTCTTCTTTGTGTAATGCAGATAATGGCTTCCCATCTCACAGAGTGGTGAGTGTGAAATCTAATGATTCAATGATTCCAAGGCAATCAGATGTCATGGACACTATTAATTATTGTCAATTTTGTTATGTTAAAGAGGCTTGGAAATGCTGAATGACTCTCCCAGGAACACCGCCCGGGGTATGCAATGTCTGTCACAACTTCTACCAACATGCTTTACATTCCTTGCTCTTTCTTCTCCTGCAAACATCTCTCCAAACCCCAGAAAAAGTCTTTTGGGAAGGACAAAAATTCTTCAGATTTGTACTGGTGGAGGTGAAACAAGGATCAACTCCAAGTCTATTTCCATCTTGAAATATTTTGAAAGGGCACATACATACCAAAAAAGGATAAAACATTAAATAATGGCAGCTAGTGCTAGATGTGGTACTCTATGTGTCAGACTACAAACTGAGACTGAATGACTGTATTTCCTCCTCCAGTTGCTATTTGAGTTAGAGTATACTCTGAGCAATGAAAATAAGTTATATTAAACACAGACTGGGTCTTATCAGATCTGCATTCCTCTTGTGATTCTGCCATTAGGTTTCTTCAGGCAAGTCACCAATGTTTCACACCTGCATTCTCCTCAGATCTTCTCCCACCTTTACCACCCAAAAAGCCTAACATTATTTAAAGTACCTTATCTTGCAGACAGGAATACACAAAGCACAACTATTTGAACCCAACAATAAACCCTGACATTCAGCTTTTTCTACATCTGTCATACGAGCTGACTGTAATGCAGATGAGCACTCCCCTTCAGCTTGGTTCCACTTGAGCTGACTCCACTTCCACAGAAATTAGCTTTGCTGGCCCTATCTCTTCCAAATACAGTAAACAGTTGCAGTAAAAGAAAAAGTTGTATGATCTGAGGGAAGAAGGAACTGATAAAGCAGTATATATGTGGAGTATATATTCCCTTGGAACTACGCAGACTAGAAATAATAATTTCTAAAAGAAATAGTAACTTTTCAACCAAAACAGTCAATTATGAATGCAGGATACAGGCCATGCAAATGCCTGCATTCATGCACCACTGCTTGGGCAGAGCAATGACAGATCTTGTACACACAGCCTCCATTGTGTCTCAGAAACATGTAATTAGATATGCCTTAGATCAGGCCCCACTGTTGTTCCTGGAAACATCTATGGTCTCACAAGATGGAGAAGGTCCAAGAAGCATCACTGCTGCTATTACTGCAGCTCAACATATTTTAATACTTTTTTTTTTTGCTCTTCTTCAGTCTTTCAACTGCCAGCACACAATACAAAGATCAAAACCCACAATAGGCAGGCTGGGACTGCACATTTAACAACAGTGAAAAGGCAGCTCAGCTAAGAACCATCCTGCACAGCTATTCTGCCCAGCTCTCTTTCACACAAGCACACGTATGCGTGCGTGTGCGTGCACACATGTGTCTGTGCGCGTGTACATAAAAAAGACTTATTTGATTTTAGAGCTTTTGCCAGTGCCGCACATAGCTGCGTAGACTACTTCTTTTGCCATAACCCATATTGGCATTCTAGTGCTCCAAGCACTTTCCTTATGACAGCTTTTACATTTTTAATCTCCTTTTTGGTACAGCAGAATGGGTGTTAAGGTCTGATTTGCATTCTGTACACAAAACATAAAGTTCTCACCATTCCTCACCCAAAGCAATGAAGATCAGAAATTTGCAATTTTTTTGTTTGGTTTCATCTGTACTTCTCTGTTTTATCAGTATTTCTCCCTTCATCTCAACCTAAAAGAAAACTCTACAACAGTGGCCATTACCAACAGAAAAACTTGATTATTTGTTACTTTCCAAGTCTGGATATCAAAAATAACAACCATCTTCAAAACACAAAATACTGAAGCAAAGTATTTGTTTTAATTTATCTTCTAGTATTTATTTAAAAGAAACATATTTCTAAAATACTCATAGTAAGTGTTTGCAACCTGTTCTTTCCCTCTTCCATTATTAATTGTACTTTTACCCCAAACATCTGCCAGTACAAAAATATGAGGTTTCAAACTGTCATTTCATGGACTGAGAGGCACCTCTCAAATCATCATGGACCATTCTCCCAAACCTGACAACAGAGGCCCGTGATTCAATACATTCAGGACTGCATCAGTTCTAAGCGTAAAACAAGAAAAGGAAAAATTCAAAACTGAACTACAAAATAGTGTCAGAAAAATCTCAGTGTTTTATTATTTTGTTGCCATATTCTCCAAAACACACAAACACATTCCAAATTGTCCCTGAACTAAGTATGTCTCTTCTGCTTGTGGGGTAGCTGGGAACAGGGCAGTCCACAGCAGCAGCTACTGAGTCAGCCATGGCAGCTACAGACAACTTTGCAGCTACGCAGTTCTGCTCGCCGCAGTTCACTGTGCTGGATGTTGAGAGGAATGAGTCCTGACTGAAGAGTTCAGACGTGCACACAAGTATGCGCAGGCCTTGCACACCACTCATCAAAAGCCATGCTTCCTTGCACTCCAGTGAAATCTCAACAGGGCTGCTACCTCCAGCCCAACAGCAGCAGAATTCTTCTCCTCTACCTCCTCACCACCTTGATAATCACTGCCTTAAGGCAGGATCTGCCTTAAAGAATGGTTTTTTTTCTGCATCACCACCAAAACTTACCCTGTCTTAAGAACACACAATAAATACCCAGATAGTACTTCA